>NW_026088125.1:0-19419 GCF_022539395.1 Myiozetetes cayanensis
AACCACAGAATATTGCAAAAGCCTTAAGCTTAATATTGAAAAGACTTTGGAGACAAGTTAACAAACATAAAATAGCTGGACTTTTAAAATTGATGAAAATAACTGTTTTAGGACTGCTGTTATTTACAATTCTTAGTGAAATTGCTTGGAAAGAGGGGTGGAGAAGCAGAGAGAAAACAGAAGTAAAAAAGGTGGACACTTTAAAACCCTCGCAAGAGAACTCGTCCACAGAGAGAAACTTTGAATCTTCCCCTCCCCCAAACATTGTAAAGCATGGAACTCCACGTGCTACTGCAGTGTGGAAAGGGGGAGGGGGTCCGAGAGCACGGAAGAAAAGCCTTAGAATATACCTTTTTGTGCTGAATTTTCGCGGATGCGTGAATTCCGGGAAGAAGGCGCGTGTCGCGGATTATGTGACTGATAAAAGGGAACAAACTTTGAATCCCCAAGCCATGGCAAACTTGCAGACACGTGGAGACCACGCCGGAGCATGGGCGGCGCCATCTTGCCCATGCCGGGAGCAGGAGGTAGTGCCTTCTCTTCCTGTCTCGTGGCCATGTTGTGGACTGCCTCTGCTGGAGGCATGCATGGAACATGGTCCGTGCTGGGAGCCGGTAGCTAAGCAACAGCTGCTGTGCCTACCAGCAACAGCGGCGCGATGTTTAAAAAGATACGTGATAGCCGCTCGACGTTGCGAGCGGCGAGGCCGGCGGCGGGCACAGAGCGCGGGGCTGTCGAGGACGCTCGGCAGCCGCAGCGAGTCAGGCCGGGGACGGAGCTGCGCACGGCTCCGCAGGACTGCTGGCGGCGGGCGGCGACTCCGGCCCCCGGGCCGGGCGGCTCCGGGACGGGGCTCGGCAGCGACGGCGACTTCATCTCACGGTGCCGGCTGGTGTCGACCAGGCTGCGGCGGCGGTTCCTGCGCAAACCCAGATGGCAGCGGCGGCGGCACCACCGGGAGCGGCGGGCCCGGCGCACAGCGTGGAGGGAGCCGGGCGGCTGGAGCGGCGCCGCCGCGGGGCGCCTCTGTCCGGAGCCCGCAAGCGGGCCAAGGTCCGGCCGAGGTGCGGCCGAACGGGAGGCGGTGACCCGAGCGCGGAAGCCCCGCCGCAGCTGGCGGCGACTCCCGCCGCGCCCCGACCCGCGTGGAGCTCCCGGCGGAGCTCCGCGTGGAACCCCGGGCCGGGGGCGGCCGCCGTGCCTGAGGAGAAGCCGCGGGACGGCCCCGCGGCCATCCCGGGCGGCCGAGCAGGCTTGCACCGGGACTGTGACACAAGTTTGTAAATGCAGCTGGAGCGGCGCGGCGGCTTCGGCGAGCACGTGTCGGCGGCGCAGAGCTGCGAGACTTTCGCCGCCCGCCTGCACCTGGAGCGCGGGCAGCCCGTAGTGACGGCCGGGCCGGGCCGTGCCTGGAACTGACGGCCGCGTCCCACTACACGAGCCAGCCCGCCCGTGCCGCCGCTCCCCTGAAGCGGACCACGCGGCCGCAGCAGCGCGGCCCGGGACAGCCGCACATGCGGCACAGCGCGGCGCTGAGCCGAGGCCCGGCGGCGATGACCAGCGACATGGTCCCCACCGTAAGCGGGCCGGGCCATGGCCGCAGCCACTCCGGCTCCTCCGGGAGCCTCAACAGTGACAACACCGCCTCCCCACTCCCGTGAGAGAGGCGGCGGTGGCCCGGGCAAAGACCCGGGCTGGGGCCAAAACTATACAGACACTATATTACTGACTGTTTTTACATATTTTACATATAAGCCTTTAGAAATTATTAGAAATGTTTTTGTCTAAAATAATTTAGTTAACTGTCTTTAGTTTTCTATTTACACTAATAAGAGAAAAATTCAACATTACCTTATTAATACATTTTTAAGTTTCTAATTTCCCTGTAGCTTTGTTTAAATTACTAATAGTCACATTTACTGAGTATTGTTTAAAATTGTTAAGTTCTTAAATATATCTAAATAAGTTTAAGTTTGTAACTATCTCGTTTAAGTAGTAATTAACATCTTTAAGAATTTCTATTATTATTACTTAACAGATTATAATAGTAACCTACCTATTAATTTCTCTAAGTACACACTCAAGAATATACACACTACTTACCAGTATTATACCTTTAAATTCATTAACTTTCCATATTCACAACAAAAGAAGGGGAGTAGACAGTGAGAATATGCATGTAATTAAGTAAGTAAATCCTGAGTCAAACAATTTTCATTCTGACCAAACACTACATAAAAGTTTAAGTTGTATAGCTAGAATATGAAAACAAAATAAAGATTACATGTATGCATGAATGAAAAATGATTGGGGTGGCCACCCGAATGAGTGAAAGAGAGATTGTGTGAATGTATGAATCTATGTGAACCATTTACACCTTATACAAAATATCTGAAACAACACACAACAAACACTACCTCTACTAAATCTCATTGATAAAAGCAACTCAGAACATGATGTTCCTCCTTTAACCTTTTCCTTATGTTCTAATAAAGTAAGTTTTCCCCAGTTATATAGACCCTCAGATAATAAGTTTTGTTCTACCATTGCAAGACCCTTAGGTAAATAAGGTTTTTAATTAATAAAGTTTTGTTATTATATAGAACTCTTAAGTATATAAGGTTTAAACAAGAAATAAGTTTACTATGTCAAGTGAAAAACGTTTTGTTAAGAATTACACTGTTTTTTGAATTTACACTGTTTTGTATCTTGTTATTAATAAAAATGGGGCAATTATGGGGTCTGGTTACACCAGGTGCTGCAAAGCACCCTGGGAGTTGTAGTTCTAAGTACTCTGTCACACATGCTCTGTTGAATGCTTGTATGGGATTGGCTTAAGAAGTTACCTGTGTGACGTGGCAGCATTTGAAACTGCTATATAAGCTGGGACTCCTTGAATAAACTCTCTCTCTTGTTACACATCACGTTGGTGTCACTGTGTCCCCATGGGACTTATTATTTATTATATTAATAACTGCTACACACCTCGAAAGAAGGAGCAAAACCACGGTCACAAAATGACCACTGAGAAGAAGGGTCAGAGATAACTTTGGATACAGGCTGGTTGGAAAATGCTGACCTTGTTCGTCTGCATTCTGGTGCTGATAGCCCAAACCAGTGCTTGCATCCCACCTTGAAAGAAAGAACAAAAAGAGGCTCACACAATGACATCTGACAAGAAGTGTCTGCAAGAACTGCAAAGACAGACCCACAAGAATCTTCCATGGGGGATATGCTACGCTCTGCCCTGCACACCCTAGTGCTGCCCGTAAAACTCAGCCTCTCCGCTTCCCTCTCCTAAGAAACTTCACCTTAAACATCCCGTTCCCTACGCTCATTTCAAAAGCCCTCCCGGCAATTCCCAAGCCTCTACCCGGCTCTCACCCTCTCTCTGCCTCAGAGCCCTCCACTTATCTTGCAGAGAGACGAGTCTGTCAATCCACCTTTCAAAAGCATGTGCCTTCGGCTGCCTCAGGGCTTCCTGTAGTCCCTGGGTTCTTCTCTTCCTCAGCTCCAAGAAAGGAAACCAAAATCAGTGCATGACTTTAGCAGCACATCGGCCAAATCCCAACCATTCCCTCACTCACAGTCTCCTAAGTGCCCCAAGTCCTCCTGTCACTGCCTCCAGCAAGAGGTGCAGCTTGCAGCTCCCACTGCATGGCACACCTGCAACAGGGAACAAAAGCTTTCAGTGGCATTTCTGACACTTCCCTAGATCCCTGCCCCTCCTCGCTACCTCCCCGACTCACCTGGGACGCTCATTTCTTTCCAAAGAGTACGGGCAAGCACCTCAAAAGAGAAGAGGGCAACGCTTAAATGCCCAGCCCTGAACTACCCTGCCATTGCCTACCAGGCCAGCACCAAAGCACTTGACCTTGTCGCTCCGCTCCTCGACCCGTGGTTCTGCTCCTCTGGCAATACGGATGGCCACTGCAAAGAAATCACACAGGCAAAAGCAAATAGAGACGGATCCCCTCCGAGTAAAACATTCGGACCAACTTTCCCTCTCAGGTTCCTTTATGCTCACCTCTTACTGCAAGGACCTCCTTCCTATTCTGTTGACGCTTGTCAGCTTGTGCACCACCGGAAAAAAAGCAAATGACAAAGGATGTGCTTAGATTCACCAAAATTACAAGGCGACACAGGTACCACCTGATTCTTACTGCCAGGAAAATGCTCACCTTGCTCGTCTGCACTCCGGTGTCAATAGCCCCAACAGCCGCCTGCACCCGACATAAAGAGAAAGAGCAAAAAAGGTGCTCAAAACATGACCACTGTCAAGAAGGCCCACATGTGGGGTCTGGTTTCAGGATGGTTGCCAGCAAAGCATCCTGGCAGTTGTAGTTTTTAAGTACTCTAGTCCACATGTGCAGCTGAATGCTTGGATAGGATTGGCTGATTAGGTCACATGTGTGGTGACCTGTCAGCATTTGAAACTTCTCTATAAGCCCTTGTGTCTTCCAATAAAGCCTGGCATTTGTTCCATCCCGCATTAGTGTCAGTGTCTGGTCCGTGGGACTGTTTATTTTTTATATTATTACAACTGCTTCATTTGGCAGCCAGACATAACCTTGGAATATGAGTAGCAGGAAAATGCTGATCTTGCTCCTCCGCCCTCTAGTGCCGGTAGGCCCACCAACCGCCTGCATCCCCCCTCGAAAAAAAGAACAAAAACACGCTCACAGAATGACCAGTGTCAAAAAGGGCCAGAGAAAACCTTGGATTCTGGCTGGCAGGAAAATGCTGACCTTGCTCGTCTGCACTCCGGTGCCGATAGCCCAAAGCAAGGCTTGCATCCCACCTCGAAACAAAAGAGCAAAAACACACTCACAGAGTGACCACTGACAAAAAGGGCAGAGATAACCTTGGATCATGGCTGGAAGGAAAACGCTCACCTTGCTCGTCTGCCCTCTGGTGCCGATAGCCTCAAAAACCGCCTGCATCCCACCTCGAAAGAAAGAGCAAAACCACGCTCACAAAATGACCACTGAGAAGAAGGGTCAGAGATAACTTTGGATACAGGCTGGCTGGAAAATGCTGACCTTGCTCGTCTGCACTCCGGTGCCGATAGCCCAAACCAGTGCTTGCATCCCACCTCGAAAGAAAGAACAAAAAGCGGTTAACACAATGACCTCTGACAAGAAGTGCCTGGAAGAACTGCAAAGACAGACCCACAAGAATCTTCCATGGGGGATATGCTACGCTCTGCCCTGCACACCCTAGTGCTGCCCGTAAAACTCAGCCTCTCCGCTTCCCTCTCCTAAGAAACTTCACCTTAAACATCCCGTTCCCTACGCTCATTTCAAAAGCCCTCCCGGCAATTCCCAAGCCTCTACCCGGCTCTCACCCTCTCTCTGCCTCAGAGCCCTCCACTTGCAGAGAGACGAGTCTGTCAATCCACCTTTCAAAAGCATCGTGCCTTCGGCTGCCTCAGGGCTTCCTGTAGTCCCTGGGTTCTTCTCTTTGTCAGCTCCAAGAAAGGAAACCAAAATCAGTGCATGACTTTAGCAGCACATCGGCCAAACCCCAACCATTCCCTCACTCACAGTCTCCTAAGTGCCCCCAAGTCCTCCTGTCACTGCCTCCAGCAAGAGGTGCAGCTTGCAGCTCCCACTGCATGGCACACCTGCAACAGGGAACAAAAGCTTTCAGTGGCATTTCTGACACTTCCCTGGACCCCTGCTCCTCCTCGATACCTCCCTGACTCACCTGGGACGCTCATTTTTTTCCAAAGAGTACTGGGCTGGCACCTCAAAAGAGAAGAGGGCAACGCTTAAATGCCCAGCCTTGAACTACCCTGCCATTGCCTACCAGGCCCGAACTAAAACACCTGACCTTGTCGCTTGCCTCCTTGACCCGTGGCTCTGCTCATCTGGCAATACGGATGGTCACTGCAAAGAAATCACAGAGGCAAAAGCAAATATGGACGGATCCCCTCGGAGTTCAACATTCTGACCAAACTTTCCCTCTCGGGTTCCTTTGCAGTCACCGTTTAACTGCAGGGGCCTTATTCCCATTCTGCTGTCGCTTGTCAACTTGTTTATCCCAAGTTAAAACAGACGACAAGGTATGTGCTTAGATTCACCACTGATGCAGTTTGTCATTATTAACTTTGTATTCAGACTGGCCGGAAGATTCTCACCTTGCTTGTCTGCCCTTCAATTCCGAGAGCCCCAAGAACCGGTTGCTTCCGACCTCGAAAAAAAGAACAAAAGGTCAGTCACAAGTCTTAAGGAACTTGTTCTTAAAGCTCTCCCAGTAATTTCCAAGCCTGGACCCGGCTCTTATGCACTCTCTGGCTCAGAACCCTCGACTTACCTTGCAGAGAGCTGGGCCTGCCAATCCACTTTCCAAAAGCACGCCCCTTGGGCTGGCTCAGAGGTTCTCGCAGTCGCACCAGGCCCTGTCCAAGGCCCTCCCAACAAGGGCTGGGCCCTGGAGGCAGGGGGAAAGCCCACCCTGGGTGTGGTCATTCTTCCCCAGCCCTGTCTGGCGCAGGTTCCTCTACCTTGTACACTCACCACTGGCACAGCCTGCACTGGGGCAACATTTACTTCTTGGGCCCTTCAGAGCTGCCCCCATGGGGACACTTCTATTTTATGTGCCAGCACCAGAGCCAGCCCAGCCAGTGCTGCCCCTCGTCCCCAGCCCGGCTCCCTGACTCCAATTGCCCCTGGAACTCAAGAGCCAAAGGTCAACACTCCCCGAGTGCAACCCCACCCTCTGCAATGGGGCCCCAGGGGTTCCCTTTCCCAAGCAGCCCCTGCAAACCCTTGTCAGAGAGAAAATGGGGTGATCTGAGACCTGGATGCTTATAGTAAAGAGGTGGAAACATTTCTTGAAGAATGGAGGGGGGTGACTTTTTTATTCTTAACATTTCCAGTTCTCCATCTGGGGGCAGGATGTCCTCTCGGCTCCTGTTTTATTCCATGTGGAGTGAGTGCAGCCAAAGAGGGCTGAGCCCACTCTGGCTGGGCTTGGCCTGTCCTGGAGAGCCTCAGGTCTGGCTGGGCTGCCCCAGGTAGATGTTGGAGGAAGAAGAGCCCAGGTCTCCTGTGTCTGCTGTCCCTGGGGCTCAGCCTGTGCCCCATTCCTGCCCAAGGGCTGAGCCCACCTCTGCCTCGGGGCCTTGGGCAAAGGGCTGGCGAGGGAGAGGCCCAGGAGCCTTGGGGCCTGCCCAGCTTTCCTCCTCCCTGGGGGCTCCCAGTCCTCGCCTGACACTATGTTGGCCCAAGGTCTTGCTGGCTCCGGGCTCACAGCCCACTGGCACCATCCCACCGGCCTGACCCCCCTCCTTGCCCTCTCTAAAGCCGTTCCTGACTTTTATGGCAAGGCACCATCTAAGGAAAACCCCGGTTACCTGTGGGACGGCTGCAGGTCTCGAGTCTGCCAGGCAAGAGCAGAAGCACAGAGAGCCTGAGGAGCCAGGAGATGCCCTGGCTGGGCATTGTGCTGCTGTGGGAAGAGCTGACCCCTCTGCACAGTCTCTGCCGTCGCTGCCAGCCAAGTTCTGCCCGGGCTCTGTGGACGGGGACGGAGCGCGGACAGTTTTCAGCCCCCGCGCTGTTCCACACAGGCTTTGATGTCACAAGGCCCTTGCCTGACAGTCAGAAGATGGGCAAGGCAAGGCAAGGACAGAGTCTCTGAGCCACCAGCACTCTGTCCCAAAGGCTGGGATGGCACAGAAGCCCAGAATCCATGAGGTTGGCAGAGACTTCAGAGATCAACAGGCATCCAGTCTACCACTCATCCCCAGGACGTCAAGCAGACCACAGCACCAATGTCCACTCTGTCCCTAAACACCTCCAGGCACGGTGACTCCACCACCTCCCTGGGCAGCCCATTTCAATACCTAATCCCTGTTTCTGTTCAAAAATTCCTGATCCTTTCCCCGACAATCATCCCCTGACAGGCAGGTCCTCACATCCTCTTGCCCAATCGCCTGTTGCCTCGCAGAAGAGGCTGACCCCACCTGCTTCCACCCTCTTGTCAGGAAGTTTTGGACAGCGAGAAGGTCAGCCCTGAGCCTCCTCTTCTCCAGTTGCTTCAGCTGCTCATCATAGGATGTGCACTCCAGGCCCTTGCCCAGCTCCAACAAACTCCAACCCCTCAATGTTCTTCATGAATTGAGGGGTCCAGAACCAGACACAGCTCGCCAGGTGGGGCCTCACCAATACCCAGTCCAGCGGAGGAATCACTGCCCTGCTCCTGCTGCCCACACTATTTTGGATACAGGCCCTAAAGGCCATCAGAAGAGCACTTGACCTTGTCGCTTGGCTCCCCAGCCCGTGGCTCTGCTCCTCTCAGAATACGGATGGCCACTGCAAAGAAATCACAGAGGCAAAGGCACCAGGTGTGGCCTCAGCAGTGCCCAGTCCAGCAGAAGAATCCCTGCCCTGCTCCTGCTGGCCCCACTCTTTCTGATCCAGGCCAGGATGCCATTGACCTTCTTGCCCACCTGGGCACCCGCTGGCTCAGGTTCAGCCTCTGTCAACCACCACCCCCAGGGCCTTTCCCACCCTTTGCAGCTACTCTGCCCCAGCCTCAAGCTGAAGGGGGGTCTTGTGGCCAAAGGCACCAAAGGCACTCTTGAACCTCATGCCCATGGTCTCGGCCCAGAGATCCAGCCTGTCCAGGTCCCTCTGCACAGCCTTTCTACCCTCCAGCACATCGACACTGACACCCAACTTGGGGTCATCTGCCAATCTGCTCATGGAAGATTCAATCCCCTCATGCAGATCTCCATGAAAAATGTGAAACAAGACTGGGCCTGTTACCCAACAAGTTCTATTTCCTGACAAAGGAGCCCACGCAGCAGTGGGGAGAAATTGTTGGCAGGAGATTGAATCGGTGAAACAGACAATGGATGATGGACCAGGTCCGGGGCCATCCTTTGTTAGAAAAACAAATGGAAAGTGTAAGGCCTGTCATACTTCAGTGGTCATAGACCTGAGAGAGAAAACAATTTTTGGGACTGGGACACCAAGAATGCAGAATTCCTAAGCCATAAAGACACAGAAACCAGAGATGAAGACAAAACTAACAGAGACAATCACTGAGACTCTCCCTAGCCAGGGAAAGATAAGAAAAGGACAAAAATTGTGGACTAAGTATCCTGCAAATAGCCAATAGAAGAGAGAATAAGAATTAATTCAGAGAGTTACAGACCTCGTAAGGCAATGGACATTAATTCCTTTGTTTGCTCAAATGTATAAATAGTTCAAAGTTTTGAGAATTGATGTCCATGTGTTAGAGAGCAATCCCCATGTCCCTTCAACTCTTGAACCTAACCAGCTGATCAGAGATTTTCTTCCCTGGCTTTTGCTGACAGTTTCTGGGGACCCAGATGAGACAAAGTAGCCCTGGCACGGCAGACCAGAGGAACTGTTGGCCCTGCAGCGGGTACCAAAGGAGTTTTGGAAAGATCTTCCAATTGCCTGGTCTAGAGAGTTCTCCACGCCTTCTTTTCTGGGAAAAAGAACAGGACATTAATTTAGGGTGCTTGATTTTGAGGTTTTTTGCCTGTACATAAGGCACACCAACGGGAAGGACGCAGTGTGAGGCTGAGAGGTTTCTACCATGGTTTGTGGGCTTGAGTAAGATTGGGAGATATTTACATGATGTCCATAAAATCTTGGTTTTCAGAAAGGTTGGGAAAGGAGTTCAAAGGTGGTTTTGTCTGAGGTGTTAAACAAGACAAGAGATGGCAGAAAGCTGCCCTGCAGGTTCTACTTCAAGGAACAGAAAAAGAGACCGAGGGTAAGGGGTTTCTTTCCTGGAGGGACGGGCTGTCATTCACTTGTAGGAGCCCTGCACTGAAATTGCCAGTCCAACTCACAAATTTGACTATGGACAAAGATTCCTGCCAGACAAAAGGTGCCAGGACAGAAAGCTCTTGCTGCCCATGGAGTGCCTAGGGTGGCCCACCAACTGCACCTAACACCCAAAGGTTGTGGGCTTCCTTTCCTGGGGGAAAGGGCTGTCGTTCCCTTGTGGAAACCCCACGCTGAAATTGCCAGTCCAACTCCCAAAATTGAAGACAGACCAAGATTCCTCCTGGACAAAAGCTTCCAGGACAGAAGGGTCTTGCTGCCCATGGAGTCCCCAGGGTGGCCCACCAGTTGCACCTGAGAGACTGAGGCTATGGGCTCTCTTTCCTGGGGAAAGGGCTGTCGTTCACTTTTCGGAGGCCTTGATAATGAGTCTGTGATAAGGTTACCAACCATACCCCCAGACAGTCCTTTAGGAGTTATGATCAAATATTGGAATGATTATCCCTCTAGAAAAGGGAAGTTGAGAGAAAAGATGGTGCATTATTGTATGGAGGTATGGGGGGGGCAGCAAATAAGACAGGATCATTTGAGGGCTGGATATGTCAGGCTTTAAATCTGTATGTGAATAAAAAGGAACCGTTTTGTGCAGAAGAAAGCGAGTATGCTAGTTTATGAATTAACTCAGATACTACACATTACTTGTTTCCTTTAAAGGAAATTAAAAAGCAGAAAAAGAATGATTGGGATCTGGAGGATTTTCGAAGATACCCTCCACCATATATCCCACCCCCTCCACCACCTGCACCTGTTCCAGCACCGGCATTTTAACCCTCTGCCCCAACAGGACCGGAACCCCCTTTATCTGAGGACTCTTCACCTCCCTCACCTACTGGTAGCAGGAGAGTGACAAGAAGCCAAACTAGGGAAAAATAAAGAGTGGAAAGTCAGTTATATCCTTTAAGAGAGATTGCAATGGGAGGACAAAATGCTGGGTTAGGATTTGTGTCGGTTCCTTTAAATTCAGGGGATGTGAGAGAATTTAAAAAGGAGATGGGGAAATTGTTAGAAGACCCCATAGGAGTATCCGAAAGATTTGACCAGTTTCTAGGGCCAAATATTTACACATGGGAAGAAATGCAAGCAATTTTGAAAATATTTTTGTTACAGTAGAAGGACAAGGCATGATTAGAATGGCAGGAATGAGACACTGGGACCAGACGCATCAGCAGGGTCTGGCTGCCGATATTAAGTGGCCTCTTCAGAGACCTAACTGGGATAACCAGGATCCAATTCATAGGGCTCACATGACTGATTTAATGACTATTATAGTCCAGAGTATAAGGGAAGCAGTCCCTAGAGGACAGAACATAGACAAAACCTTTAAAGAATATCAGGAAAAAAAAAAAAAAAAAAAAAAAGGAATCACCTACAGACTGGCTGGAAAGATTAAGAAAAAGCTTCCAGGTTTATTCTGGATTGGATCCAATGAATGATGTAATGGGGGGAGCTATGCTTAAAATGCAGTTTGTACAGGGATCGTTGGAGGATATTTGGAGGAAATTAGAAAAAAGTGATGACTGGCAGACTAAAGGTTTGGATGAGTTGTTAAGGGAAGCTCAGAGGGTGTATGTACGTAGAGACGAGTAAAAAGAGGAAGAAAGATGAAGGAAAGAGGAGGAAGTGCAGAAGAGACAGGAGAAGAGACAGGAGGAATTGCAGAGGAGACAGGAAGAAATGCAGGGGAGGCAGGTGAAAATGCAGAAGAGGCAGACAAGGATTTTGGCGGCAGCTATACGAGAAGGACAAAGGGGAGGTGGAGGTCAGAGACAAGGGATCCCTCGTGGATCCGATAGACGTGAATTGTCAGGAGAATGTGATCAACCAAACCTATGATTTAGAGGAGGAGGAGTTCAGAGAAGGGGAGAAATTATACATTGATGGTTCGTCTAAAGTGATTAACAGAAATCGAAAGTCAGAATATACAATACTAGACAGAGTAACCTTTCAGGTCCGGGAATCCAGACCCTTAGATAAGGCTTGGTCAGCTCAGGCTTGTGAATTATAGGCACTGTTGAGAGCTTTACAGCTATTAGATAAAAAGCAGGCACTATATTTACAGATTCTAAGTATGCATACGGGGTAGTTCATACTTTTGGCAAAATATGGAAGGAAAGAGGACTAATTAATACACAAGGTAAGGGACTTATTCATGAAACTCTAATTTGAGAAATTTTAAAAGCTCTCAGATAAGTGGGACACCTATTATATTACCTTTTGTTGTGAATTAGAAATTGATTTCCCAGAGCCTCCTAATCCCCTTGGAATATCTTGTGTTAAACATCCTTATTTCAGACATTATAGTTGGTTGATTTGTAAATGTATAAAGTATAAAGTGTAATAGACAATAGCGTGGTGTCTCACTGAAGGGAAATCCACATTGCCCATGTTGTAGAAGGAATGAGACTGAAAACATCAATTCAAATGAATCTAGCAGAGAATTGCAAACTAAAACAAAAGTCCTCAAAATATTTTGTGGATGGGAATTAAAATTAAAAAAAAAAAAATAAATACATGAGCAATGTATTTATAAAACCATGGAATAAACTAAGAGACATTCTGAGACGGTAGAATAAAATAAGAAAAATGTTAAACATTGAAATACAGTTTACTAACATACCGGAGGCTGCTCAATTAAACAATATTGGTGGAAGCTTAGCCCGATTAGACTTAAAAGCACAACTTCAGAGACAAGAACTACTCGATATAATAAGATGCCACATAAGAAAGTTTATATGAGAATTAGAGAATACAAGTAACGAATTAGGATAAGACCCATTGGTAATACAAGATTTCATCAAGTGGGCCCCGGTCTGGGAACACGATCAGTGGGAAGGCTGGTATATTACTGATGCCCGAGTGGTAAAGTTTGTCCCCATAATTAGATACTACCAGTCATACACTAATCCTCCTAACTTGCACATCAACACACAGAACCCTTACCCCCAGTCGGATTGAGTTTAGCAAGTAAATAGCATTTTGAATTCTAATCAGTGGTGAAGAAAAAGAATTAAAAACTACATACACGCTCCTGAAGAATATCTCTGCTGCCGAGAAGAAATGATAACCCCGTTACTCCCTGCAAAGGAGTAGACGAAGGGAAGGCAGAGAGATACTATGGTGGAGTTATTTGCCTATAAGTGCTACCACTGATGTTAGAGAATTAAATTACTAATGACTAAAATGGCCAAATTCTTTATCCTTATTCTAATTTTGATGCTTGTAAAAACCACTGTGGAAAATTTGCACCAACCATGGAAATGGAGTATTATTCGATTAAATGATATGAAAACTATTAAAGAATTGATAACCACAGGTACCCCACATGAATTACATCATGAACTTGAGCAAAGGAAAAAAGAAAAGAAAACAGAACAAAGTTGGTTTGAATCTTGGCATAATCAATTCCCCTGACTAACACCTTTACTAACTACCCTACGAGGGCCTTTGATAACACTACTAGCAGCATTAACCTTTGGCCCATGCATTCTTAATAAAATAACATTCTTAATAAAATAACAAAATTCGTCAGGGAGAGGGTTGAAAACATACGGCTCATGACTATAAAACAAAATTATGAGAATATGAGTGGCAATACAAAAAAGGAAGAACAGACTGACAATATGGAGCTTAACACTGCCAAGCAGTATTATGAAGACATGAGCAGTGACATAAAGGGAGAGCAGTCTTCTCTGTTAAGAGCAGCCAAAGAAACTGTAGAAAGATTTGATGAGCCAATTTATGAATAAATGAAGGGGGGGAATTGTAATAAATTAGTAGTAGTAGTTTAAATTTACTCATCAAATTAGTAGTAGTTTACTCATTAAATTATATTGCATGTTATATTCTTATATACATATAATCAATGTTCTATTAAGGTTGGGAGACTCTAAGTTGCAGAATAGTTTATTAATCTGTCAGCATTATGAGCTGATAGTCATGCAGCTTGCAGTTCTTAAGCTGGAAAGACAAAGTGTTGTGCCTGGCTGAATAAGTATTTTGTATCTTACTTTCCTAAAAAGCTTGTGGTCTCATAGCACATGCATAAAGTAACGAAGGGAAGGACAAGGATCAAAAGCTCAAGAATGAGAACGACACAGAGTATCCAAGATGGACATTTGGAGGTACCTACACACTGAGCCTCAAGGACTAAGGACTAATTAAAAGTGTGGAAAGGAAAGCACCTGGCAACTGAAAGGGGCCTGCAGGGAAGCCAGCCAGAACCAGATCTGCAAACTCGGATCCAATAGAAGGATAACAAGTGACTATGGGAGGGGAACTGATAAGGGAATACAAGTTATTGTTTTTGCTTACTGTGCTTGCGTGCCGTGAGTGGAGCAGGGGCCACCCCGGCCGCCCAGAGTGCTGTTTTGCTTATTTGCATTTTACATAAATCTTCATTAAATTTTATTACTATATTTCAGTCTAATTTCATTTACTTATAACATTGGGAAAGAGAACCCCTGGGGCCCAATTGCAGAGGGTGGGGCTGCACTCGGGGAGTGTCGGCCTTTGGCTCTTGGGTTCCAGGGGCAATTGGAGTCAGGGGACGAGGGGCAGCACTGGCTGGGCTGGCTCTGGTGCTGGCACAGAAAATAGAAGTGTCCCCATGGGGGCAGCTCTGAAGGGCCCAAGAAGTAAATGCTGCCCCAGTGCAGGCTGTGCCAGGGGTGAGTGTGCAGGGGGGAAGAGGCTGGGCCAGACAGGGCTGGGCAAGAGTGGCCATGCCAGGGGAGGGATCTCCCCCTGCCGCCAGGGCCCAGCCCCTGTTGGGAGGGCCTTGGGCAGGGCCTGGTGCGACTGCAGGAACCTCTGAGCCTGCTGAAGGGACCTGCTCTTGGAAGGAGGAATGGCATGCCCAGCTCTCTGCAGGATAAGTCAAGGGCTCTGAGCCAGAGAGGGCACGAGAGCCGGGTACAGGTACAAGTCCCTTAGGAGAGGGAAGCAGAGAGGCTGAGTTTCGACCCCAGCACTGGGGTGTGCAGAGCAGAGCAGAACATCTGCCCCACGGAGGAATCTTGTGCATCTGTCTTTGCAGTTCTGACAGACACTTCTCGTCAGAGGTCGTTCTGTGAGTGTCTTTGTGTTCTTTCTTTGGAGGTGGGATGAGAGCGGTGGGGCGGGCTATCGACACCGGAGGGCAAACGAGCAAGGTGAGTAATTTCCTGCCAGTCCCAATCAGATGTTCCTTGTGGTGGGCTGTTTCTTTTGTGAATCCAAGCACATCCCTTGTCATTTGGTTTTCCTAGTGTTACACAACCTTACAAGTGTGGGTGGAAAGGAAAGGAGGTCCTTGCAGTAATAGGTGAGTGTAAAGGAACCTCAGGTGGAAAATTTGGTCAGAATGTTGCACTCTGAGGGGATCCATCAGTATGTGCCTTTGCTTCTGTGATTTTTTGCAGTGGCCATCTGTATTCCCAGAGGATCAGAGCCACAAAATGTCACAGTGCAGTCCCTCCCATGTGCCAGGGGCCCCTTTGTGATGTCATGGTCCATCCTCTCCATTCTGGAATAGCCCCTGGCAACCAAAGAACCAAGAACCAAGGCCCCACATTGTCAGAATACAGCCCCTCCCCCGAGCCATGGGCCCCTTTGTGATGTGCCGGCCGATTCCCTCCATTTCAGAACAGCCCTTGGAAATCAAAGATCCAGTGCTGCACCCCCCACATGTCAGTCCCACCCGTGTGCCATGGACCCTTTGTGATTCCAGGGCCTATTCTCTCCATTAGGAATGGCCCTTGGAAACCAAAGAACCAACGCCCCAGAGTGTCAGAGTGCAGCCCAACCCGTGTGCCACGGACCCCTTTGTTATGTCACGGTCTATCCTATCCATTCTGCCATCAACACAGGCAGCCAAAAAACCAACCCCCCCATCCCCACAGTTCATATTCACCTGTGTGCCACGGGCCCTTTTGTGCTATCAAGGCCTGTCCTCTCCATTCCGGAATGGTCGCTGGAAACCAGAGGATCAAAGGCTGTGCCAGAATGACACACAGACCTCTGGCTTGATGGACAGAATTTACTTTATTGCAAACGATCCAGGGGTTTTAAACCATTTGCTTTCAACTGGGAGTGGTTAAGCAAATCAAGGCAGAGCACAGCTGCAAGCCACACATCATCCACACTCACAGGCTGACCAGCCACACAGACACCACACACACAGACTTTGGATTTTCAGGTTACCCTTATTCCCACCCCACATGGTAAATTGTAAACCAAGAGCTCAGCTCCCTCCCTGGACAGTAAATCAAGGATTTAGACAAAGCAATACAAAGTCATCTAGACATTTCCCAGGCCTTTCTGATTTTCTTCCTTCTTGTTCTCACGCTGGCTTGCTACAAATGCCCCACAACCCCTCAGTGCAGGCCCACCCGTGTGCCATGGGCCCCTTCGTGATGTCATGGGCTATCCTCTCCATTCCAGAATGGTCCCTGGCAACCAAAGAACTAATGCCACACCCCCCAGAATGCAGTTCCTCATGTCTGCTGTGGGACTCTGTCATGTCACAGCCTATCATCTCCATTCCAGAATGGCCCCTGGAAACCAAAGAACACACTCTTGACAGTGGCTTAGTGCAGCCCCACTCATGAGCCATGGGCCCCTTTGTGATATCACGGCCTATCCTCTCCATTCTGCAATGGTCCCTGGACACTGGTTCTTTAAGCAATGCCTCACTACCCCAGAATGGTGTCCCACCTGTGTTCCATATTCCAAGGGAATGGCAGCTGAAGATTCTGTGGAGACATCTGCTTGGTCCAGTTTGATACATCCTGATTGGCTGTTGTGTGGATGGGATGGAACACATGCCATTGCAAATGTCATGCCCAGGGATGTTCTTGGTCTCAGTGAATTTCAAAGTCCAGACTTGTCTGACTCTCACTGTCCCAGAACAAGGAGATATCCTGCCCTGTTGTCTTCCCTGCAGATATTGGAGCTGTTGAAGTACCCTAGAGGGACCAGGGCCTGTGAACATGAAGCTGCTCCTGTCTGTCTGTAGAAGCCTCAGCCCCTCTTTCTTCCTGCTCAGCTGGCCTGGAGCAGACTCCCACTCTGATGTCCCTTGGAGTTCTCCTCTCTTTAAACCCAACCCTTGAGCTCTCCCCTGGCTCCGCACCCATCCGCAAGGGAGCTCCATGGACTCCAGCTGCTCTCTCACAGAACGAGAACTTTTCAGCCCCGTCTTCCCAGGCTGCCTTCCTAAAATCCTGTGTGGCTCCATTGCAACATTCCTGTCAGAGGAGCCACTGCATCACATCTCCCTGATCCCCACAAGATCCCAGCCCTGAAGCCACACCCAGGTCTCTACCCCAGAGGGACAGGCAAACCCAGCTCGTGCTCCGGGCTCGCAGGGCCCACAAATGAAAGCGGGGGCTCTGCAGGTGCAGCGGCCGCAGTGGGGGATGAGGCAGGAACACTGCTCTCCACAGCCCCTCCTTGTGGGAAAAGCCTTGCCAGCCACAGCCCTGCAGCAGGACCAGTCCCAGCTGCTCTTCAAGGCATGGGCCAGGCACCTCTTGAAGTGCCGTGCAGGGCTCAGCCCACAGCAGACTCTTCCAGACTCTTCCTGGAGAGGCTGTTCCTGCAGTGCCCAAACAATGCTGGGGCAGCTGGGATGGGCCAGGCTGTCCTGGCCTTCCTCCTGCTGCTGGTGCTACTGGTGCTGGGTGAGATGGGAGCACAGGGACATCCACATGTGGACACCGGTCCAAGGACAACAGCAACCGAGTGAGGAACTCGGCCTTCAGTGCTTGTCAGATTCTGAGTTTCAGAGGTGAGACATGGAACTGAGGCACAGACAGGCATCACTCTGCAGTCCCCCAGACCAGGGGAGTGAGAGGACCCTATCCTGTCCCATGGCATGTTCCTGGGGGACTGGGATGCTCGGGGGGTATGTCCAGTTTTTGGACAGTTGAGGGTCTGAGATCTCAGCATCAACAGCTCCCAACATGCACCCCAAGCTCAAACCTTCCCACAGCAAAGGAGCCTTTTGGCAGAAGATTACTTGCATCAGAGACAGTTTGGGTTGGGTTTGTGGTTCCAGGTAGATGCCTCTGGCCCTCTAAAGCACTTCAGCACCTGTCAGGTCAGACACTATGACCAGAACCCCCTCAGCTCCAAGCTGAACCATTCCCCAAACACCTCCCTGAAAGAGGAAACCTCCCACTTCAAGCACCCCAAGAGCACAGGAGCTGAAGTTGCATCGCTAAACCCTCCCCAGGCCTTGAGTCTTGGGGGTGTGTGACTTCCCAACCAACCCCAGCTTGTCCTTAGGCTGTTTCTAGAGGACAGACAAGCCCTGACCTCTCTTTGCCAGTTTTATTGGGAGACCCTGCCCTGCCCTATGGCATGTCTGTGGGTAGTAGGATGCTGGGGGTCACTGGGCAGTTCAGCCCATCCTTTGCCACTGGGGACAACCCTCCCAGTCATGGGAGAGCATCCTGCTCCTCTCCTGCCCCTGAACCACAGAAAGGGGAGAGTGGTGGTGTCAGATCTAATCCAGAGCCACAACTGGGCCATGGCATTCATTTCTTGATCGCCACAGTTGACAGAGGGTGGTTCAGGGGGTACCCACAGTGTCTCAGGGTGTGCAGCACCTGGGTGTGGGGACGGAGGAACGACACAACAACACAACAACAACAACCTCGCGATCAATAAGTGCGTTCGATTTATTGTCTATTAGCTGTCATTTTTATAAGGCATTTAATAAGCTCATACATATTGCAAAAGCCAAGCTCATGATTGGTTAATTTTTTAAAGCTGCTTACATTTGTGCATAGCTATGTCTACAATTTTAACTCTTCTTCCCTATCTGCAGTACAAGGTCTTTCTTTTGATTCTTATTCTGCTGCATGATCAAGGAGACAACTCCCAAAGAGCATTCCATCTCTCAGTGGATACATTTCTCAGTGACCCTTATCTGCTAACCATTCCTGAGCTATGCTGCTCAGTGACACATCCTCCATACTTCCCCCGTTTTCTTTTAGCAAGCTCATATTTGCATGTTGAAGCATAGCGTTCAGGGAGCGAGTAATACAATTTTGAATGCAAGTAAAAATACAAGACAGAAGAAGCAACAGAACTAAAATGAAAAGTACAACAGGCACCATTTGTTTAAGACAGTCTTTGAGCCATCCAGTAATTCCCCAGGATGCGAACCAGTCGTCTAAACTAGAAGAGCCCACTTTTCACTTCCGTCTGCTTACGCTATCACCTAAGTTACTATTGGCTATCAGGCATCGGAGGGGGGATGATCCCTGGCTTTCCGTACATTCCAAAATCTTCCGAGCGCCAGACCCTGTCTGCCCACATTTGCCCCCTCTCCATGCCGTATAAAGCAGGCTGTAATCTAAGGAGTGCAAAATGTTGTCATAGAGGTCACAGAGGTCAAAAGTTTTTAAGGCTCAGCAAGTGGCTCAAAGAAAGCTTTGAGAGGTAGAGAGGAGTGTCTTAACACTGAGGTACAGAATTGTGAGTCAGTGTAAAACTATGCAGAACTACGTTGGTCTAAGGCACTATTTACAGCATTTGTCGCTCTTTGACCACCATGATGTTGATGGATTTCAATGGCTGGTTAAGTGAGTGGCCTGCC
>NW_026088126.1:0-19407 GCF_022539395.1 Myiozetetes cayanensis
CTGGTCCCCAACGATGTCACAGATGTCCCTCTGATGTCACCACTGTCCTCTGTGATGCCACCAGTATCACCAATAATGTCACTGGTGTCTCTGTGATGTCACCCCTGACCTTGTGATGTCACTGATGTCCCCTGTCATGTCACAGATGTCCCTGTTGATGTCACTGGTGTCTCTGTGGTGTCATCACTGTCCCCTGTGATGTCAACAATGTCCCCAGTGATGTCACTGTTGTCTCTGCAGTGCACTGTCCCTAGAGGTGGCACCAGGTCCCCGTGATGTCACCAATGTCCCTGTGACATCACTGCTGTCCCTTTGTTGTCATCAGTCCCTTGTAATGTCCCTGTTCCCCAATGATGTAACTTCTGTCCCCAATGATGTCACCACTGTCCCCTGTGACGTCAGCAATGTCCCTGATGATTTCATTGCTGTCTCTATAATGTCACCCCTGTCTTTGTGAAGCCACTGATGTCCCCTGTGATGTCAGTGGTCTCTCTGTGACATCACAGCTGTAATTTATTGTCAGCAGTACCCTGTGATATCACTGGTCCCCAATGATGTCACCCACATCCCTGTGATTTCACTACTGTACCCTGTGATGTCACCCACGTCCCCAATGGTGTCACCACTATCGTCTGTGATGTCACCCTTGGCCTTGTGAAGTCAGTGATGTCCCCTGTGATGTCACAGATATCCCTTTTGATGTCACTGGTGTCTCTGTGGTGTCTTCACTCTCCCCTGTGATGTCAACAATGTCCCCTATGATGTCCTGCTTTCTCTGTGATGTCACCACTGTGCCCATGTCCCCATCATGTCACTGATGGCAGTGATGTCCCTGTGACATCACGGCTGTCCCTTTGTTGTCAACAGTGCCCTGTGATGTCACTGGTCTCCAATGATGTCACTGCTGTCTCTGTGATGTCACCACTGTCCCCAACGGTGGTACCATGTCCCTGTGATGTCACTGATGTCCCTATGACATCAGGGTTGTCCCTTTTTTGTCAACACTCCCCTGTGATTTCTCTGGTCCCCAGTGATGTCAATGACATCCCTGCGATGGCACCACTGTTCCCTGTGATGTCACCAGTGTCCTAGGTGATGTCACTGGTGTCTCTGTGATGTCACCCATGTTGTTGTTATGTCAGTGATGTCCCTGTGACATCACAGCTGTCCCTTTGTTTTCAACAGTCCCTTGTGATGTCACTGGTACCCAGTGATGTCACCCATGTCCCTGTGATGTCACCACTGTCCCCTGTGATGTCACCAATATCCCCATTGAGGTCACTTTAATGTCAGTCATGTACTTGTGATGTCACCAATGTCCCTGTGACATCACAACTCTCTCTTTGTTTTCACCAATCCCCTGTGATGATACTCAGCCCCAATGACGTCAACAATGTCCATTTCATTAGCATCAGGGTTAGGGTTACGGTTTGGATTAGATATAGGCTTAGGTTTTAGGATTAAGGATAGGGGTTAGGGTTTATGGTTTAGGGTTTAGGGTTTGAGCTTGGGTTAGGTTCAAGGGTTATGGTTAGAATTAGGGGTTTGGGTTTAGGGTTAGGCTTAAATTTATGTTTAGGTTTAGGTTTTAGGGTTAGGGTTAGGGGTTAGGGTTAGGATTGGGGTAAAGGTTAGGTTAGGGTCAGGTTTTAGGTAACGTTTGGGTTAGAGTAAGGGATAGGGTAAGGATTAGGGTCAGGGTTAGAGTTAGGGTTAGGGTTTAGGGTAAGGATTGGGATTAGGGTTTAGGATTAGGGTTTAGGGTTCAGGTTAGGGTTTAGGTAACTTTTGGGTTAGAGTAAGGGATAGGGTTACAATTACGGTTTGGGTTAAGGTTAGGATTAGAGATAGGGTTAAAGTTTTGTTTGGATGAAGGCAAAAACATCCCCTTTCTCTTCCCCTTCTCGGTGTGTGGGGCGAAAATCGCCCTTGTCAGGGAGCCCCTGCAGGCTCTGCTCCAACAGCGGCCCCTGCTGACCGGGATTGGAATTGCGCCAAAAAGCGACGAATCCTGGACTGTTTGCTTTTTTTTGAGGGGGATTTTTGGTACAGGATTATTTGGTTGTTTTGTTCTCTTTCATTGTTCTACAAATGCACATATATCCTTTAATAAAGGGCTGGTATTTTTCCTTTCTCCATACTTCCTCTCCATACTTGGAGCCTCTTAATTTTGGGTTTATAAATGCTTAGATGAAGGAGTTTGGTCTTCCTCCTAACTCATCATCCTGAGCCAAACCCTTGTGTTTCATTAAACTGAGAGAGGTGCAAAGTCGTGTTTTGTTTACAGCCCAGAGATCTTCTGGACTCTTCCCATTTGCCTCTACTGCTCTCAGAGAACTCGTGTGGACACCTTCCCTGCCTGCACCAGGTGATTTCACAAAACTGGGAGCTGGGGTATTTCATGGAGAAGGACCTGGGGGTGTTTTGAGGCCTGTCCAAGCAAATGTTTCCTTCAGGAGAGTTAAAGCCAGAACAGTTGGGGAACATCAGAAATGCAGCTCCTCCAGGAACGGCAGTGCCTCCAGGAATTCCCAACACATGCCCACAGATCCTCCCAGAGGGATGAGGCAGACATCAAGTTTCAACGGGAATGCCCTGTTTGGGATAACTTAGGAGATGGCTGCATCCCCTCTACCTTACCCAGAGGCTGGAGATGTTGCTGTCTGGGAGCAGGAGGTGCTTGTGTGGGGATTCAGCACCGCTGGCTTGGTACAAGTACAAGAAGCGTTTGGACGATATTCCGGGGCACGTGGTGTGACTCTGGGGGATGGTCCAGAGAAGGTTCAGGAGTTTGACTCGATGATCCTTGTGGGTCCCTTCCCACTTGGAATACTGGGTGTGATTCTGTGAAGTTCCACAGGGCTGTGTGTGAGCAGAGAGCAGGGGCTGAGCAAAGCAGAGCAGGGCAATGGCAGCACAGCCCTTGAGCACTGCCCCAAGTGGGCTGAGCCCAAAGGGGAGCTGGGGTGGGGTTGATCCCACTCAGGTTAGGGGGCAGAGACACGAGGACAGCAGGCAGTGCAGGGCAGGGAGAGCATCAGAGGGAACTGATGGGCATGGGGATGTCTCCAGGCTGGGCTCTCCCAGTGCTCAGTGGCCCCATCTCTCCAGGACGAGGGTGCTGATGGGGGCATGACAAGGGGAACAAGGTGAGGACACAGCACAGGATTCAGATCCAGAGGGGAATGGCTGACCCTGCAAGAAGGGTGGGTCACAATGTGGACAAAACAGATCCAGGAGGAAAGAAGAGTAGAAAGGGTTCACAAGTTATCACTTGCCTCTGACAGGGAATATTGTCTTAATCGAGGGGTTGCTCTCTGTTAGAGAAATGTAGAGCTCATGATTCTTGGGGTCCTGGGCAGGGACCATCCCAGACACTGAACACCTCCCCCAGCTCCCATCTTGACCTTTTAGATGAATGTGGAACCATCCAGCTCATGCAGATCTGCTCAACTGGCTGACATGGGCTCTTAGAAAAAGAGGAGACACCAGAGAAGGTGTGATGGGGAGAGGAAGCAGTGAGCAGGATATGCCATTACAGTCCAGTGAGATGAACCTCCTCATGTCCTGGTGGTGGCAGCTGGGCAGCCTTGGCCCTGATGCTGAGGGTCCCTGAGTGTGTGAGGAGGGAATCCTTCACCACTGGTGGCTGTGCCTGCCTGGGAGCTGGACCAGCTGCTTGGGAGGAGAAAGGCACAGGCTGAGAGCCTGCAGCTCCCCCAGGTACTGCACACACTGAGACACCGTGGGGATCCCAGATCCACCATCTGTCATCTGTGAGGATCAAGAAATGAATGCCCTGCCCAGTTGTGGCTCTGGAGAGAGCTCAGCCCCGTGCCCCTTACATTACTGAGGATTAACTAGACAAAAATTTTCCCACCCATGTGGCTCCATCCCACATCTCTTTTTTCCCCTGTTTGACACCACCCCAAGCCCAGTTTTTGTGTGGTTTGTGGTTCCAGGTGGATGGCTCTGATGCCTAAAGCATTTCAGCACCTCCCAGGTGTTACACTCTGCCCTAAACCCATTGGGAAGTGTTGAAAATCACCTCCCTTTTGTTCAGAGTCCCAGGGGGGTTGAAGGAAACAATCATCCTGCTGCCTTCCCCAAAGCAGCTCTGCCCATCACTGCTGCACGCCTGATCCAAACAGCCTGTGCCCTGCCCTGTGCCCAGGACACGCCCTGTCCTGCCCCTCTCAGCAGCACTTCAGTGCTCCTCCCTCACAGACATATTTTGTCCACATTGGGACCCACCCTTCTTCCAGGGTCAGCCATTTCCCTCTGGATCTGGATCCTGTGCTGTGTCCTCACAGTGCTCAAGGGCTGTGCTGCCATTGCCCTGCTCTGTTTTGCTCAGCACCTGCTCTCTCCTCACACACAGCCCTGTGGAACTTCCCAGAATCACATCCAATATTCCAAGTGGGAAAGGACCCACAAGGATCATCGAGAAATCCTCGAACAAAAATCCCCCTCAGAAAAAAGGAAACGGTCCGGTATTCCTCGCTTTTTGGTGCAATTCCAATCCTGGTCAGCAGGGGCCGCTGTTGGATCACCGGAGGAGCAGAGCCTGCAGGGGCTCCCTGACAAGGGCGATTTTCGCCCCCCACACCGTGAAGGGCAAGAGAAAGGGGATGTTTCTGCCTCATCCAAGGAGAAGGGTCAGGCAAAATGTCACTCTGGAGCAACTCTCTGTCTCGAGGAGAGGAGGAGCCTGGGAGGTGTTGCCCTGCCAAGCCAAGCACTGCCAATCCCCATCAGAACTGGTGCAGACGACCCCAGGGGTTGGCTCAGGGCAGATTCCTGAACACAGGAACAAACCCACTGAAAGTTACAGGGATGTCTGTAAACCCCATGTGCCGTGGGGGTGCAATTGGGGTTGGAAAGGGAAAGGAAGAGAACACGGTGAGAGCAGGAGCTGGAGGAGCAACCCCAATGCTCCCAGCAAAGCCCAAGCAAGCCCAGCCTGGAACTCCCAGCCCCATCTTCCCAGCTCAGGAGCTCTGTCAGAGAGAACAGGCCAGGCTGGGCGATTCTCCCTGGGCTCTGGCCGTGCTGGAGCTCCCTGGGCTGGCTGAGGGAGGGCCTCACCAGGACAGATGTTGTGCTGCTGTTCAGCTCTTGCACATGAGGTTTTAGAGGGAAAAAGGAAATCTCTTTATTTCCCCTGCTGGCTGCAGGCCCTGCACAAGCCTCTGGCCCTGGGATACAGGAGAGCTACAGGGAGCTGGGTTCTTTGCCTTCAGTTTTGGTTTGATTCTTTTCCCCAGTGGTCCCTGCCCCACCAGGGGGCCTGGGATGCCCCATCTCCATCACCCCACAGCCCCACAGCCCACAGGGATTGCTGCTCAGCTTTGGCATCTCTCTCTGCAGGCCCCTGCAAGGATAAAAAGGCAGAGGTGGGAGGCAGAGATCCTGCACAGCTCTTGTTTTCATTCTCTGGGCCACACAGTGAGAATGATGGGCTGAACCTCCACAACTCACTCCGAGAGGGATTTTTCAAGCCCACCCTATAAAACAGTGAATTCCATTTCCCAGCCTGGCCTCTCCCAAGCTCTCAGCAGCAGAGCACAGACAGAGTGTGGAGGAACTGTGCTGGTTCCACTCAGGCCAGCTCAGACACTCCATTCTTGTGTCCAGGGGATGGGAGTCAATGTGTGCCTGGGGCAGGGATGCATTTGGTCTCTGCCTCCCAACTTTGCCATTCAAACACAAGAACCTCTTTGGTAAAGTCTTTGTCTTCTCAACAGCTTTCCTTGCCTCATTTGACAAAGGAAAGGCCTGAGAGGCTCAGCTGCCTGTGAAATGAGGGGAGGATGCTACCATCCTAAGGCAGCAGGGTTCTAACAGCAGCAGCCAGCATCAGAGTGCAATTCCAGCCTCAAATGTTCCTCTCCATACCCCTAAATCACTCACCTTCCACCACAAAACAGTGGGTGGCTGCAGCCAGGAGGAGGAGCGATGTGCTCACCAAGCCTATCATGAGGTCCAGCAAAAATGTCTGGAAGTTGTTGGGGAAGATGAGTGGAAGCAGAGAGTAGGATATGACCTCAGACACAAGATAGATCCCAGCTGATGAACCTCCCAATGTCCTCGTGGGGCAGCTGGGCAGCCTTGGCCCTGATGCTGAGGGACCTTGGGTGGGAGGGAGGGAATCCCTGCCCTTCAGTGGCTGTGCCTGCCTGGGAGCTGGACCTGCTGCCTGGGAGGAGAAAGGCACAGGCTGAGAGCCTGCAGCTCCCCCAGGTACTGCCCACCCTGAGACACTGTGGGGACCCCCTGAACCACCCTCTGTCAACTGTGGGCATCAAGAGATGAATGCCCTGGCCCAGCTGTGGCTCTGGATTAGATCTGACACCACCACTCTCCCCTTGCTGTGATGCAGGGGCAGGAGAGCAGCAGGATGCTCTGCAATGACTAGGAAATTGTCCCCAGTGGTAGTAATAGGGTGAGTCTGAAAGGATGCTGAGGTTGAAAGCAAAGATACTGCTGAAAGCTCCACGATAAACACAATATTTGTTGCTGAATGTGACCAAGTTAACGGGAAACTGGGAGACAGGAAAGGAGAGGAGTGAACTGAGCCCTCAGGGAAACACCTGCTCACTCAGGTGTGTTTTACGAGATTGTCTTACCCACCCCAGGATAACCAGAATTCCCCCCAGCAGAGGCTGCGTCCTCGGAGAGTCCACAGGCTCACAAAGATAGCAGCGTCTCCACAAAAGGCAACGTTGTCCTTCCTGTGAAGCTTGAGTGCCCCGAGCACGAGCCACCTGCATTTTTATCCAATGAGCCGGGGACGTCTCCCTGGGCCGGTGTGGCAGTACCGCCCAGTCAGAGGCCCTCGGTCCCTGCCCCGTTCTGTGAGTGCCCCCCTTCAGCCATGCGGGAGAACGTGGGGATTCCCCTCGCACTTGCGCTGTTTCACTCAAGGGGTCTGATCTGTTTGGGTCTGGGGACTTTACTTCATCCTCTCCTCTTTGGTTACTCCTTCAAATGTCCTCTACAGACAACGAACCGATCACAGAGCACCAATTCAAACAGTTTCTACAAGAAACTCTCTCTCCAAGGACGAAGCTCCCGTTTATCAGTGAAATTGGCAGGCAAAGAATAAAACTTTTGCAGGTGGCTGGACCAAACACAGACCAAAAAATATCAACAATCCCTGATACACCTACCCTGATTTCTGTGCTGAAGGTGCTTCTTCAGCCCTTCTCTGGAGCTGCAGGGGCAGTGCCTGTGTGCAGAGCTTGAGGGAAGAGACTCCCAGCACAGCAGCACAGCCAGGGACAAGGGCACTTGTTCTTTCCACATCTCGGCTTTGGGAAAGGATGGGGAAGGTTGGGAAAGCTGTTAACAGGGTGGTTTTGCGTGAGGTGTTAAACATGGGAGCAGGTCTATCTTCACAATTCCCAAGAGAAGAGGTGGCAGAAAGCTGCCCTGCAGGTTGGATTTGAAGGAACAGGAAAAGAGGCCGAGGGTAAGGGGTTTCTTTCCTGGAGGGGAGGGCTGTCGTTCGCTTGCAGGAGCCCCTCGCGGGAATTGTCAGTCCGATTGCCAAATTGGAATCTGGACAAAGATTCCTGCCAGACAAAAGGTGGCAGGACAGAAAGCTCTTGCTGCCCATGGAGTGCCCAGGGTGTCCCACCAACTGCACCTGAAACCCGAAGGTTACAGGCTTTCTTTCCTGGGGGAAAGGCCGTGACTTCACAAAGAGTCCCATGGCAGATGGGTGGGGCTGCACTGTGGGGGTGTGGGGCGTTGGTTCTTTGGTTTCCAGGAGCTATTCCAGAATGGAGAGGATGGGCCTGAACATCATAAAGGGGCACATGGGTGGGGCTGCATTCTGACCTTGTGGGGTGTTGGTTCTTTGGTTGCCAAGGGCTATTCTGGAACGGAGAGGGTAGGCTGTGACATCACAAATGGGCCTCAGGCACATGGGTTGGTGTAGTGGGTGGACCCTTGCTGGATTTCAAACCTCCACTAAAAGCTGCTACCTCCCCTCCCTCTGCAACTCCACAGAGGAGAGAAAAAAAATATCTGAGGATTCCTGAGTAGATATAAAGGTGGGGAGAAAGTCACTTACTAACGGGCAAACCAGACTCAAAGTAGGGATAATACTTAAATTTATTACTGATGGGATAAAAGCCAAAGAGTGAGAAATCAGAGAGTCTGAAAAATACCTTCCCCCACCCCTCCTTCCTTCTCAGCTCTCCCTCCTCCCTCCAGCAGTGCTGGGGAACTGCAATGGGGGTTACAGTCAGTTGTTGTTTCTGTCACTGCTCAGGGAGAGGAGTTGTATCCTTTCCTGCTCCCATGGGGTCCCTCCCATGGGAGACATTCCTGGATGGACCTCCCTAGTGAGTCCATCCCTCAGACAGCAGCTCTTCTCACCCTGCTGTCCCGTGGGTCCCTCCTCCATGGGGTCAGTCCTTCAGGGATGAGCTGACCCGGCGTGGGTCCCCCACAGGGGCCACGAGTCCTGCCTGGGAAAAACCTGCTCCAGCCTGGGCTTCCCTCTGCACAGGCTGCAGGTCCCTGCCAGGACCTGCTCCATCCTGGGCCTGCCCTGGGGTCACAACGTCCTTCCTGCATCCCCCTACTCGAGCGTGGGAGCCTCCATGGGCTGCAGGGGGGTCTCTGCACCCCGATGTTCCCCCAGGGACTGCAGGGGCCTCAGCTCTGAGTCCTTCC
Source organism: Myiozetetes cayanensis (assembly GCF_022539395.1). Classification (NCBI taxonomy): domain Eukaryota; kingdom Metazoa; phylum Chordata; class Aves; order Passeriformes; family Tyrannidae; genus Myiozetetes; species Myiozetetes cayanensis. The sequence continues at coordinate 8,689 of NW_026088126.1, forward strand.
CCTGCTCCTGTGGGGTCACTCCTGCCCCTCCTTCTGCACTGACCTTGGCGTCTGTCTTGTTATCCCATGTTCTCACTCTGCTCTTCTCAGGCTGGAATTTCTTCTGTGCAACTCTCTTCTGAAATATGTTATCCCAGGGGTGTTACTGTCACTCCTAAGTGGCTCAACCTTGGCCAGTAGCAGGAACTCCATCCTGGAGCAGCTGGCATTGGCTCCATGGCACAGGGGAAGCTTCTGGAAGATTCTAGCAGAAGCCACCCCTGGAGCCCCCCCCTGCTACCAAAACCCAGCCACAGAAACCCACTGTCTCGTGCAGCTCTTTCTCCAAGCCAAGCAGGTGGGATTTGGTGCCAAGGAGTTGAAACCTGCAAGTCCAGCCTTTAGTGGAGGAAGCTCAGATTTGCCCAAGGCTGCTTTGAGTCCCAGGGCTTGGATGAGGGAATGGTGGGGTGGGGATAGGGATAAAATCTGATGGATTCTCAGACACAAAGTGTCTTGATTTTTGTATCTATTCAGACTGAATTAGGAGGTGCTTGGGGTCAGTATCGACTGGGGATTCCTGATATCAATGTATAAACAAAAAAAAAGTGAACAGGACACCAAAAAGGAAATATTTTCTCATTGCTTCTTCATTACAATATATTCACCTTAAATACACTCTGAGATCTGTCAAATTAACCACAAAAGAATTGAAGAATTGGAAAGAAAATTATTCCCAGGGGCTTGTCTGGTTAAGATGCCATCACTGAGAAGAGAGAGTGTGAAGGAATGAGCAGACAAGGACACCATCCCTGGGGCTGGGGAAGCAGGAACTCAGAGTCACTGGTTCCAGGTGGCAAATGGACTGTGGGATGTTTGTGTGAGAGCCCATAATGGGTGTGCTGCTTTCAGGGGGAGTCCAGTTAAATTTCTTCCCTGTGGCCAGTGCTGGGCTGTGTTTTGGATTTGTGCTGAACACAGGGTTGATAATCACAGAATGACAGAATATGCTGAGTTGGAAAGGGACCCCCAAGGATCATCCAGTCCAACCCTTAGCCCTTGTGATGGTTTGTAATTGCCTCTCTGCCAAATGCCTGAACTCACAGTAATAACCTCTTCTCCTTCCTTTCTTTTCTTAGGATAAAGGAATAAAAATCTATAAAAATTGAAGAACCCAAAATCAAGCTATTTATATGAAAATATATATTTTACCTATATTACAGTTATATACAATTAAAATTCTATGTACACAATAAAGGGAATCTAAACACTCCCCAAAAAGAAAGGGAAAGGGGAAAATGGGACAAAAAGGGACAAACATAGGATATACAGATATAACAAAAAAAACCCCAAGAACTATCAAAATAATTAGCAAAACAAATCTCATCCCATCCTTCAGAAATGCAAGATTGGCAGACACTGCCAGCACTGTCCAATCTCCCACGTGGCAGACCAGCGGTTGCTGCAAGCTCAGCCTCCAGATACGCGAGACCAACACAGTGACCACTGCTCCTGAACCTCACGAGAAGAGAAGAGAGCGAAAGTCTCTCCTCCCTTCTTTTTTTATACCCTGGTTTCCGTAAAAATCATATGGAATACTGGGAACAGGGCCACTTCTTGGTTACAACCTGGTCACCAAGGAAGGCCTAGATTAAAACTACCCCAGCCCTTCACAGGACCATCCCCAAGGCTCACACCATGAGCCTTAGAGGATCATCCAAAACACTCCTTGAGCTCTGTCAGCCTTGGTGCTGTGCCCACTGCCCTGGGAAACCTGTTCAGTACCCAACCACCCTCTGGGGGAAGAACCTTTTTCTAAAATCCAACCTAACCCTGCCCTGACACAACTCCAGGCCATTCCCTCAGTCCTGTCCCTGGTGCCCACAGAGCAGAGCTCAGGGCCTGCCCCTCCTCTGTCCCTGCCCAGGAAGTTGTGACTGCAGTGAGGTCTCCCCTCAGTCTCCTCTTCTCCAGCTGAACACAACAACTACCCGCAGTGTCCTCACACCCCTTCAAATCAAGGCCCTCCCCCGTCTTGGTTGCCTCCTTTGGACATTCTCCAATGGCTCAATCTCTCTCTTCCATTGTGTCCCCCCAAACTGCCCCAATCTTGCAGCTGAGGCCGCCCCAGGGCAGAGCAGAATGGGACAATCCCCTCCCTGATGCCCCCAGCACAGGCTTGGCCCTCCTGGCTGCCAGGGCACTGCTGACTCAGGGCCAACTGGCACCCACCAGCACCCCCAGGGCCCTTTCCCGGCACTGCTTCCCAGCCTCTCATTCCCAGTGTGTCCATAGAGCTGGGGTTGCCCCATCCCAGGGCAGGATCCGGCCCTTCCCCCTGGGGAACTTCCCATGGTTGGAGATTCCTAGTCCTCAGATCTCTCCAGGTCTCTCAGCAGGACCTTCCTGCCTTCCAGGAGCTCAGCAGCTCCTCCCAGTTTTGGGTCACCTGCAAACTTGCTCAGTGTCCCTTCCAGTGCCGTGTCCAAGTCATTGATGGAGATGTTGGAGAGCACAGGGCCCAAGATGGAGCCCTGTGAAACCCCAGCAGTGACAGGTCACAGTCTGATGTCACCCCAGTCACTGTTACAGGGTCCCTTTGGTTCCGTGAGCCCCACATGTCATAATAGCCCCTTTGATTCCATGAGATTCCACAGTGTCCCTGGGTTCCTTTGGCTCCATGAGGCTCTGCAGTGTCCCAGCAGCCCCTTGATTCCTTTGTGCCACTGGAGACACCCCATAATCCTGCCCTGCCTTGTCCATGGCTACTGAGCCTTCTGAAATTTGGAAAGGGGTTCAGCAGCAGTGATCCCCATCCTGCTGGCTCTGCTTCCCAGCCTGACCAGCATGGCCAGGGCAGGCTCAGCCCAGGGTGCCACAGCCCCTCCCTCTGCAGAGCAGCCCCTCCAGCTCAGGGCCCTGCAGGGATCCCAGGCTGGGATCTGCAACTGCCCAAGGCAACCTGGACACACTGCCCTGGGCAAAGGGATGTGCCTGCACAAGAGCAAGGCAGCATTTCTGTGCCTGCACAGAGGAATCCATGGCACAGAGAACCCTCTTTCTGCAGCCCCCCTGGGGACAGGCTGCTCTGTCCCTGGGCCAGGACTCTGTGCTGGGCTGGGCAGAGGGGCTGGCACTGAGGGGCACAGTCAGGCTGTGCTGGGCATCTCCTGCAGATGACACCAGGGTTGCTGCAGGTGCCCTGAACTCCATTTGCTGCTGCCATGCTGAGTGTCCAGCCCCTGAGCTGATGGGGATGCTGAGACTCCTCTCTGTGCCCCAGGAGCTGCTGTGCCCTTCAGAGGGGCTGGGGCTGTGGGAGGAGTGCCCAGAGCTCTGCAGCTCCCTGGGGTGGGCACTGCTGTGGGGCCAGAGCAGACTGGGCTGCTCCACCAGTTACCTCTAGAATGAAATCACTTCTAATTTTCTCCTGAAGAACCATAAAGATTTATGCTGTGTCCTGAGCACTAAACTGGAACTGTGGGATAACAGAAAAGTTTTGGTGTCAGGAATATTGAGAAGGCAGGGCAGTGTCACTGGGAGACCTGTCCCAAAACCTTCAAAAGGCCAGAGCCATCCCAGAGGTTCCTGGGGCCTTGGCAAAGGCAGACATGGAACCAGTCTGCAAACAGGGCAGCAAGGAGGCTTGGCAGAGTTCCAGACTGCTCAGGCTCAGCAGGGAAGGAGACATGGCAAGTCCTGCTGCAGCCATTGCCAGGCATGGGAAGGAGAAGGCAGGGATTGCAGAATCCCTGTGGGAGGCAAAGAAGGGCATGTTGTGTGCCCAGACTTCAGAAAGTTTGTGCAGTGCCGCAATGGCCCCTTGATTCCATGAGGTTGCACAGGGTCATCACAAAGCTGACCCCAACCAGATGACAATTTGGGGGAGATTAGGAGGAAATGGGACAAAAAGGATTGGATATTTGGGCAAGGAACTGGGGCTTGGTCAATAGAGAGGAAAGATTTTAATGAGGTAAAAAGAGGTTTGGGGAATGCTGAGAGTGCTGAAACACTGACTGTGCAAACCCTCCTGATGGACCTTTATCCCTAACACTCCCCAAAAGTGCTGCCCCTCCCAGGAATCCACTGCTCTAATTCCAAGCCAGAAAAAGTCCAAATCCAGAACTCGAGTCTTATTTGTCCTCCAATGCCGACCCCAGTCCCAAATCTGTATTACAAATATGAACAAGCCAAGCTTTAATCCTGACCCAGCCCAAAAAGCTCTTCCCCTAATCCTGAACCAGACACTGCCAGCAGAACAACAAACCTGCCAAAGTTCTGCCCAATCCCCATCCTGAGCTCTAAAGCCCAAGGCCTGACCATGAAGCACCCCCACAGCCCTTGGGAGCAGGGCAAGGACCTGCAGGGCTCAGAGCAGCCCCAAGGGGTTGGCAGAGCAATGGGAGGTGACCTGGATCTGCTCAGCTCTGCAGGGACCCCCAGCAGAAGGGCCTGGGCTCTGTCAGGGATGTCCTGGGGCACAGGGGCTCAGCATCCAAGCCAAGAAGGCCAAGTGCACATGGCAGCAGCCAGAGCTGGGGGACAGCAGAGCCATCAGGGAGGGCCCAGAAATGCTGCTGGGAGGGGGGTGGGAAAGCAGGAGGGGTGTGTGGAGCCTGCAAGGCCAGAGGAGCAGCAGGGCCAGGGGAGCACAGCCTGCAGCAGAGATGGCCAAGGGCTCTGGCAGGGCTGCAAGGCCCAAAGGCACCCAGGCCTTTGTGCCCTTGGCTCTGGCAGCTGCCTCTGCCCCTCAGGCCACCACAAGCAACTTTCCTTTGTCTGCCTGCACTCCTGGCCTGCAAGGATCTGCTCGAAGGAGTCCCTGGGGAGGCTTTGTCAGTGCCTGCCCTCAGTGGGGCCCAGCAATGCTTCAAGGGACTGGGAGTTTGGTTTCTGACTTCTTGAGCACCTTCTTCAAACTTCGCTCAGTACTTGGGGATGATGAACTTGTCTCTAAACAGGCTGTGGGGCACATTAAAATACAGACAAATTATTTTCTTTCCTTTAATTATCTTCGTGTTTTCAATTCTTCAATGACTAATTGGAGTTTTTATGTAGTTTAGCTAAGGAGGAAGATTTTAAAGTGGAAGTCACAAAAATATAATTATCTATGAAAGGAAGTGATTTACACAGAGCCTTGGGATGCAAGAGGGTCACGGTGCAAAGGATTTGGACACAAAGATAAGGGGGCAAAAGAGATTAGTAGCAATTTCAAAACAAGTCTTCAAAGTATGTACTTTTTCTTTTAATTCAAGGATGGATATTTTTCCGTTCAGAGGAGAGGTGATAGCGGTATTCTCCAAGTGATCTTGATGCTGAATGTCTCCTCAGGAGATCCAGACTGACCCTGTTTGATCAACCTTGTTCCTCACCCCCCAGTCTCACCAGTTCTGACATGGCCCATCTTGGACTGACATCCCCCTTCTTGCATTAGACTTTGAGCTCTGCAGCTGGATGTTCCAGCCCCATGGCACCATCTCTCACCTGCTCTCCTTAGAGCTCTGCTTGCACACAGGCCCAGGAAAAGTTTTCCTCTTTCTAAGAAAAGACAAGAAATGTAAAGCATGAACAACCTCCCTAAACATCAAAACTCCTCTAAGCACATGCTCAGTACAAGCTGCCCCTGCTTTTGTCACCTTTCTATCAGGGACAACGTTATCAGAAAGGTTTTTCACAGCTCCATACAAAAGCATTGAGAGAAACACAATTCAGGAGCTTGCTAAGGAGACAATCAGACTCCTGAAGACAAACAAGCTTTCATCTCTTCCCACATGCACAGGTGAGAGGGATCTGAATGGAGAAAGAGGAAGGAGAGCAGAGCGGGACACTGTGGCACATCATGGAATCCAGGGTGGATTATGACATTGCCGGACACCATGGAGCCAAAGAAACCCTTGGACACTGCAGAACCTCATGGAATCAAGGGGGCATTTTGGTACTACAGGGCCTCATGGAGTAAAAGGAATCCAGGGACACTGTGGAATCTCATGGAATCAAGGGGCTATTATGACATGTGGGGCTCACAGAACCAAAGGGACCCTGTAACAGTGACAGAGGTGACATCAGACTGTGACCTGTCACTGCTGGGGTTTCACAGGGCTCCATCTTGGGCCCTGTGCTCTCCAACATCTCCATCAATGACTTGGACACAGCACTGGAAGGGACACTGAGCAAGTTTGCAGGTGACCCAAAACTGGGAGGAGCTGCTGAGCCCCTGCAAGGCAGGAAGGCCCTGCAGAGAGACCTGGACAGATCCGAGGGATGAGAATCCCCAACCATGGGAAGTTCAACGCGGGAAAGGGCCGGATCCTGTCCTGGGATGGGGCAACCCCGGCTGGACGGACACACTGGGAATGAGAGACTGGGAAGCAGTGCCGGGAAAGGGCCCTGGGGGTGCTGGTGGGTGCCAGTTGGCCCTGAGTCAGCAGTGCCCTGGCAGCCAGGAGGGCCAAGCCTGTGCTGGGGGCATCAGGGGGGGGATTGTCCCGCTCTGCTCTGCCCTGGCGTGGCCTCACCTGCAAGATTGGGGCAGTTTGGGGGGGAAACAACGGAAGCGAGAGATTGAGCCATTAGAGAGTGTTCAAAGGAGTACACAAGGATGAGGAAGGGCCTGGAGGGGAAGCTGTGTGAGGACACTGCGGGCAGTTGTTGTGTTCAGCTGGAGAAGAGGAGACTGAGGGGAGACCTCACTGCAGTCACAACTTCCTGGGCAGGGGCAGAGGAGGGGCAGGCCCTGAGCTCTGCTCTGGGGGGACCAGGGACAGCACTGAGGGAATGGCCTGGAGTTGTGTCAGGGAAGGGTTAGACTGGATCTTGGAAAAAGATTCTTCCGCCAGAGGATGGTTGGGTACTGAACAGGTTCCCCAGGGCAGTGGGCACAGCACCAAGGCTGACAGAGCTCAAGGAGTGTTTGGATGATCCTCTCAGGCTCATAGTGTGAGCCTTGGGGATGGTCCTGTGCAGGGCTAAGGGTTGGACTGGATGATCCTTGGGGGTCCCTTCCAACTCAGCACATTCTGTGACTCTGTGATTATCAACCCTGTGTTCAGCACAAATCCAAAACACAGCCCTGCACTGGCCACAGGGAAGAAATTTAACTGGAGTCCCCCTGAAAGCAGCACACCCATTATGGGCTCTCACAGAAACATCCCACAGTCCATTTGCCACCTGGAACCAGTGACTCTGAGTTCCTGCTTCCCCAGCCCCAGGGACGGTGTCCTTGTCTGCTCATTCCTCCACACTCTCTTCTCAGTGATGGCATCTTAACCAGACAAGCCCCGGGGAATAATTTACCTCTAAGTCTTCATTTCTTTTGTGGTTGATTAGACAGACCTCTGAAGTGTATTCCAAGTGAATATATAGTATTATTTAAAACAACAAATAAAGATGTCTTTTTTGTGTCCTGTTTACTTTTTTACCGTTTTTACATTGATATCAGGAATCCCCAGTCGATATTGATCCCAAGCACCTCCTAATTCAGTCTGAATAGAAAAGAAAGTCAAGACAGTTTGTGTCTGACAATCCATCAGATTTTATCCCTATCCCCACCCCACCATTCCCTCATCCAAGCCCTGGGACTCAAAGCAGCCTTGGGCAAATCTGAGATTTCTCCACTAAAGCCTGGACCTGCAGGTTTCAGCTCCTTGGCTCCAACTCCCACCTGCTTGGCTTGGAGAAAGAACTGCACAAGACAGTGGGTTTCTGTGGCTGGGTTTTGGTAACAGGGGAGCTACAGGAGTGACTTCAGTTAGAATCTGCCAGAATCTTCCCCTGTGCCATGGAGCCAATGCCAGCTGCTCCAGGACGGAGTTCCTGCCACTGGCCAAGGCTGAGCCACTTAGGAGTGACAGTAACACCTCTGGGATAACACATTTCAGAAGAGACGAGAGTTGCAGATAAAAAATTCCAGCCTGGGAAGAGCAGAGTGAGAACATGGGATAACAACACAGACACCAAGGTCAGTGCAGAAGGAGGGGCAGGAGGGACCCCACAGGAGCAGGGGAAGGACTCAGAGCTGAGGCCCCTGCAGCCCCTGGGGGAGCATCGGGTGCAGAGACCCCCCTGCAGCCCATGGAGGAGTCCATGCTGGAGCAGGAGGATGCAGGAAGGAGGCTGTGACCCCGTGGCAGGCCCAGGATGGAGCAGGTCCTGGCAGGGACCTGCAGCCCGTGCAGAGGGAAGTTCAGGCTGGAGCAGGTTTATCCTTGGCAGGACTCGTGGCCCTGTGGGGGACCCACACCGGGTCAGCTCATCCCTGAAGGACTGACCCCATGGAGGAGGGAGCTACAGGACATCAGAGTGGGAAGAGCTGCTGCCCGAGGGATGGACCCACTGCAGAGGTCCATCCAGGACTGTCTTCCGTGGGAGGGACCCCACGGGAGCAGGAAAGGATGCAACTCCTCTCCCTGAGCAGTGACAGAAACAACAACTGACTGTAACCCCCATTACAGTCACCCTGCACTGCTGTGGGGAGGAGGGAGAGCTGAGAAGGGAGGAGGGGTGGGGGAAGGTGTTTTTCAGACTGTTTTATTTCTCACTCTTTAGCTTTTATGCAGTCAGTAATAAATTTAAGTACTATCCCTACTTTGAGTCTGTTTTGCCCGTTAGGAAGTGACTTTCTCCCCACCCTTATCTCTATTCAGGAATCCTCAGCTGTTTTTTTCTCTCCTCTGTGGAGTTGCAGAGGGCGGGGGAGGTAGCAGCTTTTAGTGGGGGTTTGAAATCCAGCCAGGGTCAACCCACTGAACCAACCCATGTGCTTGAGGCCCTTTTGTGATGTCACACCCTACCCTCTCCATTCTGGAATAGCCCTTGGCAACCAAAGAACCAACAACCCACAAGGTCAGAATGCAGCCACACCCTTGTGCCCCTTTATGATGTCCCAGCCCATCCTCTCCATTCTGGAATAGCCCCTGGAAACCAAAGAACCAATGCCCCACACCCCCACAGTGCAGCCCCACCCATCTGCCATGGGACTCTTTGGGAAGTCACGGCCTTTCCTCCAGGAAAGAAAACCTGTAACCTTCAGACTTTCAGGTGCAGTTGGTGGGCCACCCTGGGCACTCCATGGGCAGCAAGAGCTTTCTGTCTTGCCACCTTTTGTCAGGCTGGAATCTTTGTCCAGGTTCAAATTTGGCAGTCGGACTGACAATTCCCGCGAGGGGCTCCTGCAAGTGAACGACAGCCCTGCCCTCCAGGAAAGAAACCCCTTCCCCTCGGTCTCTTTTCCTGTTCCTTAAAATACAACCTGCAGGGCAGCTTTCTGCCATCTCTTCTCTTGGGAATTAGGAAGATAGACCTGCTCCCATGTTTAACACCTCACGCAAAACCACCCTGTTAACACCTTTCCCAGCCTTCCCCAGCCTTTCCCAAAGCCAAGATGTGGAAAGAACAAGTGCCCTTGTCCCTGGCTGTGCTGCTGTGCTGGGAGTCTCTTCCCTCCAGCTCTGCACACAGGCACTGCCCCTGCAGCTCCAGAGAAGGGCCGAAGAAGCATCTTCAACACAGAAATCAGGGCAGGTGTATCAGGGATTGTTGATATTTGTTGGTCTGTGTTTGGCCCAGCCACCTGCAAAAGTTTTGTTCTTTGCCTGCCAATTTCACTGATTAACAGGAGCTTCGTCCTTGGAGAGAGAGTTTCTTGTGTAAACTGTTTGAATTGGTGCTCTGTGATTGGCTGGTTGTCTGTAGAGGACATTTGAAGGAGTAACCAAAGAGGAGATGATGAAGTAAAGCCCCCAGACCCAAACAGATCAGACCCCTTGAGTGAAGCAGCGCAAGTGCGAGGGGAATCCCCACGTTCTCCCGCATGGCTGAAGGGGGGCACTCACAGAATGGGGAAGGGACCGAGGGCCTCTGGCTGGGCGGTGCTGCCACACCGGCCCAGGGAGACGTCCCCGGCTAAGTGGATAAAAATGCAGGTGGCTCGTGCTTGGGGCTCTCAAGCTTCACAGGAAGGACAACGTTGCCTTTTGTGGAGACACTGCTATCTTTGTGAGCCTGCTGATCCTCTGAGGATGCAGCCTCTGCTGTGGGGAATTCTGGTTATCCTGGGGTCGGTAAGACAACTTCGTAAAACACACCTGAGTGAGTGGGGGTTTCCCTGAGGGCTCAGTTCACTCCCCTCCTTTCCTGTCTCTCAGGTTCCCATTTACTTGACCACTTTCTGTAATAAATATTGGGTTTCATGTTGAGCTTTCAGCAGTGTCTTGGTTTTCAATCTTGGCATCCTTTCGAAGTCACCCCTTTACAAGGTGTTAATGAATGAAGCCTGGAAAGTGCACAACAACAGGGAGAAAAGACAAGATAGAAAAATTACAAAGGTTGTGGTTACTGCTTTAATTCAGAATTCAGATGTTAGGGGTGGTGGCAGAGGGCAGGCAATGCGAGGAAGAGGGGGCTCACTTTTTCAACAAACAAGAGGGGGACAAAATCCATGTGCCTCTTGCATGCAGGAGGGACACTGGAAACGGGATTGCCCTACATTGGCAAATAGGAACCCAGGAGGAGTTGTCATTGCTCATCAGACCAGGGAATGAGGGGGACTGGTGAGTCATTCCCTAGCAGACCCACTGGTTAAAATGGAACAAGGGAAGGTGAAAAAGAATTAGACTTTCTGATCGACACTGGAGCCACATTTTCAGTTCTAAACCAAGAACTAGTGCCTAAAAGTGATAAATTTGTTCATGTCGTGGGAGTAACAGGCCAATCAGAAAGAGCTTTCTTTCTTGAACCCTACTT
>NW_026088127.1:0-19020 GCF_022539395.1 Myiozetetes cayanensis
GACGCCTTTGCTAATTACATCTTTAAGAAAACGGAAGAGAAGGTGGTGGCGCAGTTGAAATTAGGAGCAGCAGCCATGTAGAAGGGTAGCGGGCCCGAGGAGGGCCAAGGCCCCCTCCTCCCCAGCTTGGGCCGGGGAGAGGGGGGGGGCAGATGAGGTACTGAAGCCTCCCTTCTCTCTTGTGAGAGAGTGAAGAAAAAAAAAGGTTTAAAAGACGAACTGCTTAGACGAGAAACCGCTGCAGAAGAATTCCAGCCATGAGATAACAAGATTTCCAAGGTCAAAGCTGCAGTCGCAGGAGAGAGAAGAAAAGTTCGAAGGGGGGAGAGCTGCTGTTTTTCTCCTTTTCGCTCTCCCTCCCTTCAGCAGGGTAAAGACTGAAAATAAAACCCTGCCACCTGTAGAAGTTTGTTGGGGTGAAGAGACCCCGTGCGGCTCACAGAGGAGCTTGTGGATGCACCAGAGATTTGTGACTTTAACAGAGAGAAAGCCTTATGCTGGAGTAAAAGCGGCTCAGATGAGGCAGAGTCCTGTTAAAGACTTTGTGACCCTCGAAGGGATCGATGCTTATGCTGGAGCGAGACGGCTCAGATAAGCTTGGGATCTCAGTGAGAGATCCATACTGCTGCTGTTGAAGATTTATGACCCTGACGGGTATTAGAACCTACGCTGGAACACAAAACGATTCAAGTAGGGATGTTGGGATCCATGTGTGGGATCCGTGATGCTGGTGCTAGAGAGAACCTACGCTGGAGCAGAAAACGGCTCAGGTAGGATATTGAGATCCGAGTAAGGGATCCAGACTAGACCCATGCCGAGAAGTCAATCAAGGACTGTTCTCCCATGGGGAGGGACCTCCATAGGGAAACAGGGGTGAACTCTTAAACCATTATCCCCTGTAACCCTGTGGAAGAAGATCCATAGTAAGCAAGTGTCCCCTTGCAAGCCTATGGAAGGAGGCCCTTCAGGACCTGGGTAACCCTCAGCCTTCGGTTTTAACCCAGGAGGGGGGTAGGCCCAGCCCTGGAGGCCAACACAGAATAAGAGAGAGATAAAGAACTTCCAGCTGCGACGAAAGTGCTGCAGAGTTACTGGAGAGAGAGAGCTGGAATTCTGAGAACAGAAAAAGACTGCTTCTCCTCCTTGGACTGATATAAAGGGAGGTGGGGGGAGAAGTATCTTCTGTAAATATATAATACCTTTTACTTAAGTAGAATTGTTGTAAATATAATTCTTTAGTGTTAGCTTGTTAATAATAAATACTCATACTTTTTTCAATTCAGTCTCTTTTTGTCTGCATAAACCTTCTCTCAACTGATAGTAATTGTTTGTGGGGGTATAAAAGTAAATTGAGCCAGGGCAAAACCACGACAGGCATCTATGGAGTCCAGTTGTTAAATGAACAATGTTTTTCAGGATTACAGCTTTTGATGCTGGTGGCTAACATCCATCAAAACGATGATGCAAGAATTTGACTTTGAGCAATCTTTCTCCTTTTTTAAGTCAGGCTCCATAGGCCATCACTGTTTTGTTTTCCCCAAAATATTTCTATAAAGCTGTTGTACAGAAATGTCAGAGAAAACTCCTAAAACAAACCAAAAATAAAACCTCAGTTAAAGGAGAGCATCTATCTTCCCCATAACACAAGAACATAAGAATAGGATCTACCTAACTATGACAGTTTTGGTTCCCTGTGTCTAGCTGGCATACATTACAATGTAAATATTTCACATAAAAGCATTGATTTCACAGACTAGTATTTTCACTATTTATTTTTCTCTGATGGTCAAATCCTATTTGCCATAAGATCGACCTCATAATACTGTTGTGATATTTCCCTTGTTTATGTTACATGAAAGAGACTGAGAGCGATTTCTTTGTTTTTTAGAATTAGTGTTTGATTTTTACAGTGTTTCTTTTTTTGGAGACCACAGAGAATAATGTTGCACCTGTTGCCACTTAAAGGCAGATAAGGAATGTGTATGACCTGTAATAACTAGAGACAATAATAATTCATCTTACCTACCTCCAATTAATTTGGGTCATCTGCTCAGCTGTGTCCCCTCCCAGCCTATTGCGCACTCCCAATCTATTTATTGGGGGGGCAGAGTGAGAAACAGAGATACTGTGCAAACATTGTTCAGCAACAGCTATAACATTAGTGTGTTATCAGTACTGTTTTTATCACAAATCTAAACCACAGCACCATATAATCCACTATGAAGAAAATTACCTCTGTCATAGTCAGGTCCTGTACAGGATTAAAATCCATTTGTTGAAAATTTTCTTCATGTTGTCTAAAAGCAACATAGGGCAGTGGACATGCCAAAGACAAAGAAGTAGGTTACAAACTTACATTTTTGTTTGGTGATGTGAACAAAGTCTAGAAAAAAATTAATTACAGAAAGAACTTGCATGGCCTTCAATTCTTTCCTGGTCAGAACACTTTTCCTGATTGTTTCCTCAGCATGTCAGTCCCCAGAGTGTTTAGGAAATAATGCTTTCAAAACAGTGATATTTCTCACTCTTATCAACTAAGTTAGAGCAGCTTATTGTTTTAATCAGATACATCCTATTGACATGGTTCAGTGTGAACTTCTGTTATTCACTTCAGTATATATTAATAAACAAAAAATGTAGTACATAGTGTATATTTTCCTCTATTTGAGAACATTCCATTGAATAAATTATTTAAAAAAAACTCAGCTGATATTGTTATGTGTTCACAAGGAAAAAGAACAAAACAAATTTATCAGAGAATCCACATGCTACTTTAGTTATTGTTTGTATGTACATATGTAGCATTTATAAGGCAAAAAAACAACAAATAATTTTAAAACTTAGCTTATTAGTTGCAATTATGCAGTTGTACTCCACAAGTACAAATTCTCATTTTAACAAGGTAAAATGTAAAACGGTAATTTTCAACTTATATTTTACAGCTTACCGTCATGGAACCCTGATGAGATGCATACATAAGTGCTAAGCCTGATATTGCTAGACCACTCTTCATTATCTTTGATTTATCATGGCCACTGGGCAAAGTACCTGAAGGAAAGCAAATGGCACTCCTATCTTTAAGAAGGGCAAGAAAGAAAACCCAGGGTGGTAACATCGGACTGGAGACCTGTCACTAGTGGGGTTCCGCAGGGCTCCATCTTAGGCCCTGTGGTCTTCAACATCTTCATAAATGACTTGGACACAGGACTAAAAGGGATACTTAGGCAATTTTGCAGATGACACAAAATTGTGATGAGTTGTTGACTCCCTCTAAGGCAGAGAGGTCCTGCAGGGGGACCTCAACAAATTAGAGGACTGGGTAATCACCAACCATATGAAGTTCAACATGGGGAAGTGCCAGATTCTGCACCTGGGATAGGCCAACCCTGAATGCACATACAGACTGGGGAATGAGATGCTGGGAAGCAGTGCTGCAGAAAGGAACCTGGGGGTCCTGGTGAATGGTAACTTGAATATGAGTCAGCAATGGGCCCTGGCAGTCAGAAGGACCAACTGTCCTCAGGTGCATCAGACAAAGCATTGTCAGTCTGTCAAGGCAGGTTATTGTCCCTTTCTACTCTGCACTGGTGTGGCCTGACCTTGAATATTGTGTGCAGTTTTGAGTGTCACAATACAAAAGAGACATTATTAGAGAATGTCCAAAGGAGGGTAACAAAGATGGTGAAGGGCCTTGAGGGGAAACTGTATGAGGAGCAACTGAGGTCCCTTGGTCTGTTCAGGGTGGAGGAGACTGAGGGGAGACCTCATTGCAGACTACAACTTCCTCGTGAGGGGAAGAAGAAGGGTAGACACTGATCTCTTCTCTCTGGTGACCAGTGACAGGACCCAAGAGAATGGCCTGAAGCTGTGACAGGGAAGGTTTAGGTTAGATATTAGAAAAAGGTTCTTCACCCAGAGGGTGGTTGGGTGCTTGAACAGGCTCCCCAGGGAAGTGGTCACAGCACCAAGCCTGACAGAGTTCAGGAAGCATTTGGATGGTGATCTCAGGCACACAGTGTGACTCTTGGGGATGGTCCTGTGCAGGGCCAGGAGTTGGACTTGATGATCCTTGTGAGTCCCTTCTAACTCAGCATATTCTGTTATTCTGTGGTCAACCTCGCCTTGATCGCTTTGAAGGTAATGGAGTAACTAATGCTGGAAACCATTTCCAGGCACATCAAGGACACGAAAATAATCAGGAGTAGCCAGCATGGTTTCATCAAGGGGAAGTCATGATTAACCAACCTGATAGCCTTCTATGATGAAATGCCAATGTAATAGGTTACCCTGACTGGCTTCCATGTGCCCGCAAAGCCAGTCTATCACTCCTCAACATCAACTGGACAGGGGAAGAAAACATGACAAAAAGCTTGTATTTCGAGATAAGGACAGGGAGATCGCTCAGCAGTTACCATCACAGTCAAAACAGACTCAACTTGGGGAAATAATTAAATTTATTGCCAATTAAACACACAATATGGCAATGAGAAACAAGAACAAATCTAAAATACATTTCTCCCCCCTCACCTTCTTCCTGGACTCAGCTTCACTCTCAGCTTCTCTATCTCCTACTCCCGAGCATTGCAGGGGAATGAGAAATGGAGGATGCAGTCAGATCATCATATGTTGTCTCTTCCACTCCCTCCTCATGCTCTTCATCTGGTCCTGTGGGAGGTCCTTCCCATGGGAGACAGTCTTTCAGAAATTTCTCCAATGTGGGTCCTTGCCATGGGCTGCAGTTCTTCATGAACTGCTCCATCATGGCTCCTTTCCACAGGTTGCAGACCCTCAGGAGCAGACTGTTCCAGTTTGGTTTCCCCATGGGGCCACAGGAGCCATCTACAACACTGGTTTTCCACAGGTCCACAGCTTCCTTCAAGGAACAGCCACCTGCTCTAGCATAGGGTATTCCATGGGCTACAGAGGGATAACCTGCATCACCTCCTCCACCACCTGCACCACGGCTGCTGATCAAGTGCCACTGCCACCATCACCCTGCACACTGCTGGAAAAAACCCTCCATCATTTTGTTTCCCCTTTTTCCTAGGTGGTCACATAAGTGGTGGATTCCCCTCTTTGTGCATAAATCATTTCCTCTGATTCTTTGTAGTTACTGCTATTTCCTTTTAGTGAACTGTTTTTTTTTTCATTTATAACCTCCTTGTTTTTTTGTTCCTCTATAAAAGGGGAGGGAAGTGCTTCTTATTGGAGTTCCTGCCTCCCAATATTTGTCTTTAAAGCAAGACAAAATTTGTTGCCCAACATAGGGTTTTAGAGAAAAAAGAGAAAAAATAACAATTTTGAACAACTTATTTGTCTATTGGGTATACAACCGCTAGACAACATGCTGCTCAATCTACTCATGTCAGTGTGGCACCTAACCCTATATATATTGGCCTATCTAATTTTTTTTTCAGACCGGGAAAAAGAACCAAGATAGCTTTGTTGATGTTCTATTTCGTTACCTCAATTTATAATGTAGCAAACTCAAAGACCATGAGTTTCATTTGGAATGTGTATTCAGGATTGTCTATTTGCTCTGGCATCAGTTGCTACCTCTGGGGTTTTATTGATAATGGCACCCAGCCCTGGTGGGGGAAAAGGGGGGTGTGATTTTTCCCAGCCTTTCACCCCTTTCTCCTTCAGGTCTGTTGCAACAGTTTTTGAAAAGGTTGAATTCCCTCTGGATGTTAGGTATAGCATAATCTTGTTGCTATATCTGCCAGGTTTCCTCAGTATGGTCTACCTTGTGTTTGGAGATAGGACCAAGATCTCTAGGAAAGGTGTCCAGAGGCCTGCCCCAGGGGTGGATAAACTTGAGTGTCTTGGAATGTGGGAGGACATGGGCCAGACTTTGGAGAACTCTCCTCCAATGGTCTGGAAGTTCATCCCTGAAAAACTTCAGGACACTGTTAAAGTGATAAAATATGTGAAGGAAAATGTTGTGTCAGCTCCAGAGAGGGGCACCTTACTGCGAAATGCTGGACCTTGGCCACTGCCTACCAAATGCTGCTTGGTATGGTACAGCACCTTCAGGGGGAAAGGAAAGGAAACAAAATAACAGGTACCATGGCCACTCAGATTGTAGTTAAACCAAAAGGGCAATCCAAGACAGAAGAAGTCGCCCCAGTCCAAAAGAGAAAATACAAGACCAGATCAGTTAACCTGGTGGACAACGATGGGACCCTCACTATTGGTGGACTCAGAGCCAGAAATAACCAGCAAATTGCTATCGTTCGATAATCTATGCAATCTGAGGAAAGACATCACTTGACAAACAGGTGAGCCCATATTGAACTGTGTGGTGGGTTGATCTTGTCTGGACACCAGGTACCCACCCAGCTACTCTATCACTCCCCTTCAGAGCTGGACAGGGGAGAGAAACATAGAAAACAACTTGTGAGGCAGTTTATTAAGGCAAAAGCAAAGCAAAAGCTTGTGTGCGCAAAAGCTAAGGGAAAAATAATAAGGTTTATTCTCTACTTGCCATGAGCAGTGATGTCCGGCCACTTTCCTGAGAAACAGGGCTTCAGCATGCATAATGGTTTCTTAGCAGGCAGCCATTGGAAACAATAAATGCCCACCTTCCTGCTCCTTTTCTTAGCTTTTATATCTGAGCTGGCATCATATGGTATGGAATATCCCTTTGGTTTGTTTGGATCAGCTGGCCTACTTGTGTCCCCTCCCAGAAGGAATGTTATAGTGCTGATGCTGTGCTCAGCAGTAGCCAAAACATTGGTGTGTTATCAACACCCTTCTAGCTACCAATGCAAAGCAGAGCACTGTGAGAGTTGCTATGGGGAAATGAACTCCATCTCAGACAGACTCAATACAATCTCCACCCCTTATTCCATACCATTTGTGTCATACTCAGATTGTGGGAGGAACATGATGAATGTGTGAGCAATTTATATTGTGTGTTGTACTTTTATAAACTTTCATATAGTTTTATGAGCACTATAAGTTATAGGTGTCAAGATGGCCGCGGGTGTCTTTGCTAGAACAAAAGGAAATCAGTGCCAAGAAGAAGGTGAAGTTTGATAAAGTAAATAATTGCCTTGTTACCTGTTAATAACCAATTATAAAGGTATTTGTAATGCATGTTTACATCTGGACAGTGACCTGTAACCAATTATGTGCTTCTTGTCACGAGACCTTGTATACAGATGCTATAAAAACCCTGAGCTATCCTAATAAAGCGGACATATTTTAGATCTCATAGGTCGTGTATGTATGTCTCAGAGCCTCCCCGCCAACACTCAGATCCCATATAATATATATGTATCTTCTAACTATCTCTCATCCTTTCACAGATAGATATTATTTCTTCTTATTTGATGGCCTTCTTCCACCTCTCCAGACCTTGGGCTCCACTCCAGTGGGATGGGTATTCAGGGTAGGAGAAGTAAAATAATCAATCGTTGGGAACCGACACCAGCCTGGTTTGGGTCATTGTTGCACTCTCCTTGCAGAATTCACTCTTCATTGTCCTACTACTTTACTTCCTACAACATACAACTTAGAACACAGATTATTTTTCCCCCAAGGTTAAATCTCCTTGAGGCACACAGCGGGTCTTCCCATCTTCCCACATTACCCACCAGGTACACCCTGGTCCCTGAGCAAAGACAATCCCATGGATGGGTGTACCTTTTCCCATGGGAGGAGAAACCCACACTGACTTCCCTAGCAACTTCCACATGTGTAGTACAGGGATGTTGTGGGTTTACTCTGGGCTAATTTTTCTCACCCCCTACACAATTGCTATAAGTTGAGAGAAGGTTTATGCAGATAAAAGAGATCTGATGTGGTGAGAATAATATTAGGATTTATTACTAGTAAGATAAAAACTAAAGAACTATATATGCAACAATTCTAATTAGGCAAAAGTGCTATGTATTTACAGAAGTACCCCTCTCCCCTTGCATCAGTTTAGGAGGAGAAGTAGTGTCTTTTCCATTTCCGGAGCTACAGGTCTTCTAATTAATTTTGCAGCACTTGAAAGTTTTTCTTCTATTATCTCTAGGACGACAGCTCTGATTTGTCAAGGCTGGAGCTGTCTTTCTCTCTGTCTCTTCTATGTTGACCTCAGGGCTGGGCCTACCCCCTCCTGGGCTAAGACCAGAGGCTGGGGGTTACCTGGTCTTTGTGGGGTCCTCCATGGACTGCAAAGGGACACTTGCCTTATCATGGTTTTCACCACAGTTTCAGGGGATAATGGCTTTTGAGTCCACCCCTGTTTCTTGTGGGGTCCCTCATTACCAGAGACAGTCTTTGATGGACCTCTCTAGCATGAGTCCACCTTCGGACAACAGTTCTTCCATTCTCTGCTGTCCCTTAGGGTCACAAATTCAGCCGCACCAGCATGGATCCCTCACTGGGATCACGAGTCCTACCTGGGCCAACTTGTTCCAGCATAGGTCTCTCTCTCCATGGGCCACAGGTCTCCAGTAGGACTCTGTTTCATCTAGGCCTCCCACAGGGTCACAACCTTCTCGTGCACTCACATGCATTCACCTGCTTCAGCACGGACTCCATGAGCTGCAGGGGATCTCTTCACTTAGTAATCTTCCACAGGTGGCAGGGGTTTTTAGTTTTCAGTCTCTTCCCCGCTGAAGGGAGAGAGAGGGGGGAGAGAAAAAGCCCTTTCCCCCCCCCCCGGACCTCTCTTTTCTCTCCTCCGGCTGCCAGCTTTGACCTTGGAGGCTGCACTATCTCTCTGTCTGGAATTCCTTCTGCAGCATGTCTTGTCCAGGTTTTTCTCTAGAGTTTTTTTCTCCACTCTGTTACATGTCTTGGTCAGGGGGGCTTCAGTGCCACATCTGCCCCTGGCCCAGGGCTGAGGGAAGGAGAGGGGCCTGACCCACTCCTGGGGCCTACCACCTCCCCTACATGGCTCCTAATTTCTTCTGCTCCACCAACCTTCTCTTCCATTTTCTTAAATGTGTAATTTGCAGAGGGGTTACTAAAACTTTTGATTGGCTTTTCTCCTGAAATCTACCTGGAAAAACTATTTTCAGCCCCGGGGGAGGGGCTGGTCACTAAGCCCACAACAGGGGGCTTGATCTCCTCCCATAGTGTGTAGGGGTTTCATTTGGGCAGGACCAGGATGGTTGGCAGATCCCCTAGTGTTGACCAGCCAAATGGCTTCAGCTAATTTTGCCTCCCAATGCTTCCATGTCCTGTCACCCAACACTCTTAAAATAGTCCTCAGCAGTCCATTCTACCTCTCAATCTTTCCAGTGGCGTGATAAGGAATGTGATAGATCCACTTGATGCCATGTTTCTTTGCCCAAGAGCTTATAAGATTATTCTGAAAGTGAGTCCTATTATCTGATTCAATTCTCTCTGTGATCCCATGTCACCACAGAATGTGCCTCTCAAGGTCTAAGATGGTGTTTTGAGCAGTGCTAAGGTTTACAGGATATGTTTCTGACCAACCAGTTGTTACCTCCACCATGGTGAGTATGTAACTCTTGCCTTGGTGTCTTCATGGCAGTGGTCCAATGTAGTCAATTTGCCAGGCCTCACCATACTGGAAATCCAGCCACTGCCCTCTGTTCCAGGGAGATTTTACTCACATGGCTCATTTAATTGCCGCACATGTTTCACATTCATGAATAATGTGTGTGATGACCTCCATGGTCAGGTCCACCCCTCTATCACGAGCCCATCTGTATGTCGCATCTCTTCCTAGATGTCCTGATGTTTCATGGTCCCATTGGGCTATAAATAGCTCGCCCTTCCACTCCCAGTCCATGTCTACCTGGGCTATTCCAATCTTGGCAACCTTATCCACCTGCTCATGGTTCTGATGTTCTTCAGGGGCACAATCTTTGGACATGTGAGCATTGACATGATGCACCTTCAGAGAGTCATGTTTTCCACCCATGCAGTGATGTCCTGCCACAATGCAGCAACCCTGCCTTGCCAATTGACCTTCTTCCATTGCTGTAGCCACCCCCATAGGGCATTAACCACCATCCAGGAGTCAGTATAGAGTACAGGCCACTTTTATTGTTCGGCAGTCTTTGGGGCTAGTTGGATGGCTTTCACTTCTGCAAACTGACTTGACTTGCCCTTTCCTTCAGCAACTTCAACGACCAGTCATGTGGGACTCCACACAGCAGCTTTCCACCTCTGATGGTTTCCTACCACATGGCAAGATCCATCAGCAGAGCATAGTCTCTTTCGTTTTCTGGTAACCGCAAACATGGTGCCAAGAGGTTCCAGCAACTTCTGAGGCAGCTTGAACCCCCTCATAGGTTACTAATATCTCCTTTTCAGTGGACCTCGATAACCCCAGCTCCAAAACCCTAATGGTCGACCTTGGGTGTCTCCTGGTGTTCTCTACCAGAGGCTCCAGGTGAGACTATGCTCCCCAGCTACTGTGTAGAGGATATTTTACACAGTTGGTCCTGTTCAAACAGGCCCAAGAGCTACTGCACAGGCTATCTCCTGTTTGATCTGCTCAAAGGCCTGTTGTTGCTCAAGGCCCCACTTGAAATGGTTCTTCTTCCAGGTCGCTTGACAAAGGGGGCTAACAAGCTGACTGCAACCCAGAATATGCATCTACCAGAACCCCACAAGGCCTAGGAAAGCTTGTGTTTCCTTCTTGTTAGCCAGTGGAGACATAAATGCTATTTTGTTCACCACATCCATGGGCACATGATGATGTACATCCTACCATTTTATTCCCAAGAACTGGATTTCTTGTGCAGGTCACTTTACCTTACTTTCTTTTATGGTGTTGCTTTAAGAGAGCATGGAGAGAAAAGAGTCCAAGCCAATTTAGCATAAAAGATAAAGAAATTAGGTCCTTTAGTCATGCCTGAGGCCAGAGAAATACACGACACCTCTTCCCAGACAGTGGTTCTATGATTTTATAATAAGGTCCATCCAATCCCAGATCTGTCCCCCCCTCCCCGGTTCTGCCCCCTGACACGCCCCTTATGGAATTGGGTCTGGGGGCGTGTGAGACCCCATTTTCCTCATCTTCATGTTTTCCCAGAATGTATAGTCCTTGGAGCTCCTCCAAAGTTCTGGGCTTGAAGGTTGCTGTGTCTGTGTGATATCTTCTGGTCCAGGCTTTTCTACAATTCTACCTTGAAAAGAAGACTAAACACACTAACGGAATACAGAGGGATTGATATGGAATGGGGTAACAGAATTTGGTATGTGTAACTACTATGATAAGGGTAAGGGATATAATACAGCTACATTAAAATCTACATTTACTACACAACTACTTCTAAAATCTACCAAAAAAATCCAAAAAGCCCTGAGGCATCAATGGCAAGACCAGTTTTGAGAAGAATTTGGATTATTTTCCTCCCTTTCTCAAAAACTTCTTCTGCTGTCTTGCCCCATACAATGATATCATCAATATATTGCAGGTATTCCGGAACTTCCCCCTGTTCCAGTGCAGTCTGGATCAGTCCATGGCAGATGGTCAGGCTGTGTTTCCACCCTGGGGCAGTCAATTCCAGGTATACTGGATGCCCCTCCAAGTGAAAACAAAGTGTGGCCTGTGGAGAAAAAATCATTGGCAATATCCATTGTGGCACCAGCCGGTTGATTTTGACTCCAGTTCAAATTGAAGTTCCACTGTGTCCTGCACAACAGCACTCAGAGGCAACGTGACTTCATTCAGGCCACAATAGTCCACTGTCAACCTCCACTCCCCATTAGACTTTTGCACTGGTCATATGGGGCTGTTAAAGTGTGAGCGGGTCCTGCTGATCACTCCCTGTTTCTCCAGTCAATGAATTAGCTCATTGTCTCAATTTAAATGAGACACAGGTGTTTTGCTGAGTTATGAGAAAGCTCCAAACTCCTCCCTCTAAGCAATTGTAAATCTGAAATTAAGAGGTTCCAGTTGAGGGAAAAAAAAGGGTGGAAAAAGGAAAAATTACAGCTCTTTATTAAAAGATATATGTGTATTGGCAAAAACAAGTAAAACAACGAAACAATACTCCTATACCCGCAAATAATCCCCTTCAAAACATACCAATAAACAAACAAAGAAAAAAGGTAAACAGTTCAGTTTGTGGCCTTTGGTGCAATTCTAACCACAGTCAACAGGGGGTGATGTTGGATCACTGGAAATGCAGAGCCTGCAGTGCTTTGTGCCAGTCAACAGGGGGCACTGTTGTATCACTGGTTGTTGCCATATGGGGAGACACCCTCCTGGATGTGTTGGAGAAACGGAAAATGGGTTTCCCTCCCCACCTCACCCCCACTGGGAAAGGGGAGAGAGAGAAGGGAGAGAAACAACAAAAAAAGTCCTCCCCAATGGAAACTCCTGCTGGCCGAATCATGAGATATAGTTTTTTCCTCTCCCTTTGATGTGCACAAGAACCGTCTGAGCTCCTACTCCTACCTTGTTCCAGCTTCAGCAACCACCTGAACTCCAACCCCCTTGTTTTGCAGGAGACGAGAGGAAAAAAAAAGTAAAAAGGAACTCCTCACCCTTCCCCAAAAACAAGATTCTGAGGACCGTTAACTAGGAATGTGACCTTACCAGCAACTTCTTTTGTGTTACTTAACTGCCTATTTAAGATCGCCTGCAAACAGTGGGCAGGGGGAAGGGAAAAATTCCTGCTTAGTTTCTAAGAACCAGCAAAACCATGACACTCATGGATGGGAATTATGGAATCTCGGTGCAATATTGCCCTCGGTACACTGTTCTGGTAGCAACTGGCACTTGTTGGTCTTTGACTTGCAGCAATCTCACAATGGAAGGACCTTCTGAGAGGCTTGGCAGGGTAGATAATTCTTTAATCTTCTCTGTAGTCACGGTAGTTACAACAAAGGCCCCTTGATACCCCTTTGGATCATTAAAGTACCCCCTCCTGAGGTAAGTGATGCCAAGGATACAAGGGGCCTCTGGGTCAGTCACAATGGTGTGCTTTTTCCAGTTGTCCTCTGTTAAACTAACTTCAGCCTCCAACACTGATAATTCCTGGCATCCCCCTGCCACTCCAGAAATCCAGATGGGTTCTACACTTCTGTGCCTCAATGGTATCAATGCGCACTGAGCACAAGTGTCCACCGTGCACCAGTGTCCACCAAAACTCTATACCTCTGTGGATCCAATGTGCCAGGCCATTGAATCCGCACAGTCCAGTAGGTCCAGTCATCCGTTTCCTCCTCCTGGCTGAAGGTGGGGCCCCTCTATTCCTGTTTCTGGTCAGAGTATTCACTGCCTGATGTTTGTGATGCCAGACCAAAAGTCCCCTCACCAGGATCAAAGGAGTCGATTTCACTGGATGGCTGGAGATGTACTCTGTGCCTCATACCATTGCCCGGAACACCATCCTGGACCTTGAAAAGCAAGTCCTGTGGTGACATGGCACCCCAGAGAGAACTGAGTCAGACAATGGGACTCATTTCAAGAATAGTCTATGCAAGTATAGAAGAATCATTCCAGAAGTTTTATTTCAAGGAGACAAGGGTTTATGTCACTCAAGGAAGCTTTGCTGCCTGGGAAAGAGGCATCTTTCCAAGAACAGTCTTCTGTGTTTTCTCCTCCTGCATTCCAGAGAGGTTGACTCGCCCGTACAAGAGAAGATAAGGTTCTTGCAAACATGCTTGAAGGCCCCTGCAGTGGGGGTGCCATGTGGGTGATAAAAAGGCCCTGAGGAGAAACAGTGCTTTTTTTGATGCCTGGTGCTTGTACCATCACGTCAGTTTTCTCAGTTTTTGGAAATAAATTTTCCTAAATCCTTCTACTTCCTGGTATCTGGGATACTTGTGCGTAATCTTTCCTCACAGTCTAGTTAACACCTGGGATAAAGAGTATGGTATTGAGTGGATATATCACCAACCACTGGGAAGGTTGAACGGACTATTGAAAACTACTTTGAAGGCATTGGGCAGGGGGACCTTCAAGCATTGGGATCAGCACTCAGAGAAGGCCGCTTGGTTATTCAACACTAGAGGTTCTCTCAATTGAGCTGGCCCTGCCCATTTAGAGCCCCCTTGACACCATAGATGGAGATAAAGTTCCCTGTAGTGCACCTGAGAGGTATGTTAGGGAAAACAGTTTGGATTAGGCCTGCCTCAAGCAAAGGTAAACCCATCCGTGGGATTATTTTTACTCAAGGACCAGGTTGCACTTTGGTGGGTATTGCAGAAAGATGGGGAAACATGGTGTATACCTCAAGGGGATCTGATTTTTGGGTAAAACTGCCTGTAACATTGTACTTATATGTGTACATATATATGTATATAATGGGAATGTGTGTATATATGTATGTATACAGTTGAAAGGTATAAATCTGGGCATGACCTGAATGGTATAGAATAAGGGGTGGATAATGTTATGGTTACAAGTCAGGGAAGAGAGTTATAGTGATAACTATTCATGCCATTATGTCAATTGAAGGTGGCTGTTGGAGGGGAGGAGGGGACTTTGCTGCAGCCAGGAGCCACCCCTGCCTGGTTGGGACAGCAGAAAAGCCACACCGGGAACCAGAAGTGTGCCATTTTACCTTGGTCACCACAGCAGTGTGGACTGTCCCCAAAAAAACATGGCGAAACTTGGTCCCTTCTGCTGCTTACTGATTCTCCTCCTCCTACATCTCCTGCAAAGTGCTAGTACAATGTTGTGCTACTCAAGTGGACAGCTCCAAGGTAAGACTGAGCCAGCCGGGAGCTGTTCCACTTCACTTATCACTCGACAGACACCCCCTGCTGCTCCACTTCACCTGTGGAAGTGCCTCTGACACCACCACCACCCACCCTGTGGCCACTGATCAGATGCCACTGCTACTGCCCACACTGCAGCCGCCACCCGCTCTCCAGGTGAAAATGCTCCCCATTCCAGAGCCCTTGCCGCCTCTCTGAAACCAGGGAACAGAGACTTTGAACTGGTAAGACCTACTGATGGATCTTCTTTAGGTTGTTGACATATTTCTCTGTGCAAGTCAGTTGGACTACCCTCCAATCCAGAAGGACTGTTCGGTGAGGGTTCTCCATAATGGCACACTGAAAGACTAGTCAGGCACAAGGGTCTTGACTTTCCTGAGGCACTGACAGACAAATAAAACACTAAGGGTCAAGGAAAACTCCCCACATTAAGGGTCAAAGAAATATCTCCTTTTTATGTGACAGACCAGATGACCCACTGTGGTCTTTTCCAACCATTCTGTGATTCTATGTGTTTTATCAAGACCCAAATACAAGGCCCAATAAAGCAGACATGGCCTATTCAAGATCACAGACTCCTCAAATACAATGTCTTCCACATGATGCCCAGTGCAGGCAGCAACAAGTGATGTACCCCAGGAGGCAATATTAGATCTAGTCCTGTTCGTCACCTTCACTAATGATTTGGATGATAGGGCAGAGTGTACCCCCAGACATTTGCAGTTGGCACCAAACTGGGAGGAGTGGCTGATACACCAGGGATCATGATGCCATGCAAAGGGAGAGAAGAAGAAAAAGAGAGAGAGAAGGAGAGAAAGAAAGACAGAAAGCAAGAAAGAGAGAAAAAGAAAGAAAGAGAGAAAGAAAGAAAGAAAGAAAGAAAGAAAGAAAGAAAGAAAGAAAGAAAGAAAGAAAGAAAGAAAGAAAGAACCAGACCTTTCTGGAAATGGATCAAGCCCTTCAGGGGTCTTTGGCAGTCTTGATTCTCCCCTATAGTCCATGCCCACTTTTCGACCTCATTCCTGCGCTTGCCTCAGTATGGCCCCTTCTCCAGTCAAATCCTGTTCTTTCTCACACTGTGTTTTTACCAACTGTCCTTGGTTGGCTCCACAGCTATCCAACTATTGGTGTTTGAGACATACACATAGGCCCTTTATCTTCTTGGTTTCTACAGAGCAGCCTGGTTGGAAAGCAGCTTGACAAAAAAGAACCTGGGGGTCCTAGTGGACACCAAGTTGTTGTGGTTTAACCCCATGTCATGGTTTTACTGGTTCTTGGAAACTAAGTAGGAATTTTTCCCTTCCCCCTGCCCACTGCATGCAGAGTTATTAGGTGAACACTTAAGAGACACAAAAAAACTGGCTCTCTCGTTAATTACCAGAACTTAGTCTCCTAGGAAACGGGGGAGATGAGAGGCTGCTCTATTTTTTTTCTCTCATCTCCTGGGAAACAAGGGGAGGAGTTTTTTTCTTGGGCTGGCTGTGGCTGGAACACAGGTCAGAGTGGAAGCTGGTGGTTCCTGTTACTCCTGACCTGCTTGACAGTTACGGACCCTGTTTGGATTTTTCATGGTTTTTTCTGGGTTTTGTTTTTTTTTTTTCCCCCGTTCCCATTTGTTTTTTTCCTGGCAGTGGTCCTTGTGCACATCAGGGGGAGAGAGAGGACTGTGCTGCACAATTCGACCAACCGAACGGAGTGAGTTTGGTTTTTTTTTCATTGGGAGGACTTTCTTTTTGTTGTTGTTTCCCTTCCCCCTCTCCCCTTTCCCAGTGTGTGGGAGAGGAAGGGAAACCCAGTTTTTTGGTTTCTCCGACACACCCTGGAGGGTGGTGCCCCCCCTGCCCCACCCCCCGTGGTGGAGACCAGTGATCCCACAGCACCCCCTGCTGGCTGGCATGGAGAATTGCAGGCTCTGCATCTCCAGTGATTCAATCGCGCCACCTGGTGACTGGCACAGGACACTACAAGCTCTGCATCTCTGGTGACCCAACGGCATCCCCTGTTGACTGTGGTTGGAATTGTACCAAAGGGCACAAACTGAACTGTTTACCTTTTTTTTTTTTCCTTTACTTGTTTATTGGTTTGTTTTGAAGGGGATTATCTGTGGGTATAAGAGTATTGTTTGGTTGTTTTACTTGTTTCTTTTCGTTGCTCTGCCAATACACATATACCTTTCAATAAAGGGCTGTTGTTTTTCCTTTTCCATAATTTGCTTTCCTTCAGTCGGAACCTCTTAATTTTGGATTTATAATTGCTTAGAGGGAGGAGTTTGGGTCTTTTCTCATAACATCCTCAGCAAAAGATCTGTGTCTCATTTAAACTGGGACACCCCAGTATGTAGTTAAACCCCACACAGCTGTTCGCTCACTCCTCCCCACAGTATTTTTTGGTGATCAATGCAAGTTGCAAGACAATGGCAGTTTTTATATTAAGCATGCTATAGCTGCAGTAGTTATTGAGGCAAGCTCCTATGTGGGTCATGGAGTTTGTTGGCTGCACTGCTGTCTTGGTTTAAGAAAAATGCTGCAGCTGAGGACTCCAACAAACAGGTTCCCTCCCTTTTTCACCAATACAGAGAGACAAAATGCGAGGAGAAAATCTGAGGAGTGAGAAAATAACAGTTTACTGGCAAGAAATATAGCAGCAACGGCAACAATACAAACGCAACGGTTCAAACCAACAACAGACAGAGATCACCTGTAGTCTCTCTCCAGCTAGACAAAAACCATGGGGAAATGGGGGTAAAGCAAAAAACTGGAAGACTATGTCATCCAAAGAATTTAAGTTACCAAGAGGCTGGCATGGATCCTGGTGCTGCAGCAGTGTGGGTGCAGGGAGTGCTCCACTCCCAGCCACATGGTTTCCCCTGAACCTTGACCCAACTTGCCTGCAGAAGTGGTGACAAAACCACGACTCCAGCTTGTGATGGCTACCAGTGGCTTGCGATGATCCTGGAGTGACTTCAACCCTCAGCAATACCCTCTCAGAGGTGGCAGCATCTGTGGGTGGAAACGATGAAGGACAGTCCCAGGTGGCTCAGCTCCCAGCAGGTGGATGGTTGCAGGGACAGTGAAGCCAGCATGGCAACCGGGAGAGTAGTTTCACTTTTGTTTTCTCTCCAGCCATGACCTCGGCATCTCCTCACGACTCAGGTAAGTTTGCCTACATTTTGGCTCGACTTGGCTCCGTTCCAGGTTGGCTTGGTTCCCAGTGGTGGCTTTGACAGATGGTGAGTCTCACTCTCTCTCCCTCTCTCCATTCCACCAGCAAGGGAAGCATGATTTCAAAACCAAAATGGAGTGGGTTCCACTTCTACCTGGCTCCTTCCTCTTCCTCTCCCACTCTACTCCCTGGTCAGCGGCTGCAGGGAGGGCTTTGCTCTTAAGGAAACAGTATTCCAAAACAGTGTTGGAAAAGGGGATAGAAAAAAACCCCCTACTTTAACCATGACAACTACTTATCTCTATTTTACTCAGCTTGGGAACATGTTAATACAAATAACGGCTCTGTGCTATGCCCAGGTATTGATGACCTTGCTGTGCTTGGAGACCTATCTTGTGGAGAAAATGAGGGAATACATCTCCCTCTCCCTACCTGGGATTGATGTGGATGGTTTTATTATTCAGGCTCCTGAGGTCTTTGCTCATCCTTACATGAGCTGTTTAATTCTGCTAACACTGTTGGCATATTATGGAGTTTGTGGAACCTGGTGTCATCTTGGTATAAGAGAAGACAAATTTTGGGTGAGGCACCACAGAAATGTGCCCCTGAGGATGCTGGTTCCTGGGTGGTAGGGTGTTTGGAAGGATTTGGGCAGATTCCTAGGACAATTATCACCTCCTATTACTAGGAACTTTACACCTGAACAGGCGATCAACCCTGGAAAACTGGCACATCACCTGATAGAAGGGTACCTTGACTACCCCAATGAAAACCAGCATCTTCTCACCCTGTACTAGGGCCTGGCCTGTTCCTATTGAGTCATAGTTCAGTACTCTCAGAGGACTGTGGTTGAGACAGGGACCCAAACTGCATTTGAAGACACCATGGGACCCAAACAACAACAACTACATTAATTGTCCCACTAGTGAAAAAGAAACAGGGGACAAGGAGGACAACAGGTCTATATCATTGATTAGTAAGGAAGAGGGAAGAAGAAGGATCTGATCAAGAAGTCAGTCCTTCAACAAAGAAACTGGAAGAAGGAATGAGAAAACTCAGACAGGAAGTGGAAACTGCCAACCATTTCTGCCTGTCTGCTTTGATGCTGGGATAACCAGGCTGACAGCCAGCAATTAGAAGGTCATTAAGCCCAACAACTGGGATCCCTTTTGAGAAACCAAGGAAATGACAGAGGAATTGGAAAAA
>NW_026088128.1:0-19457 GCF_022539395.1 Myiozetetes cayanensis
GGAACCCCCAAACCTCAGCACCCCAAAATCCCCAGACCCAGCACCACCAGGACCCCCCAAAATCCCCCTGGGGGGGACCCCAAAAACAACAAGGGGACGCCAAAACCTCCCCAGGGGACCCCATAATTCCAGTGGGAACCCCCAAATTCCAGCAGAGAACCCCCAAACCTCAGCACCATCGGGACCTCCTGGGGGACCCCCAAAATCCCCACAGGGGGGATCCCAAAAAACTCACAGGGAGCTTCAAATTCCAGTGGGAACCCCCAAATTCCAGCAGGGAACCCCAAATTCCAGTGGGAACCCCCAAATTCCAGCGGGGAACCCCCAAATTCCAGCAGGGAACCCCCAAACCTCAGCACCCCAAAATCCCCCAGACCCAGCACCACCAGGACCCCCATCAGGGGACCCCCAAAATCCCCCTTGGGAGGACCCCAAAAACAACAGGGGGACCCCAAACTTACCCAGGAGACCCCACAATTCCAGTGGGAACCCCCCAAATTCCAGCGGGGAACCCCCAAACCCCAAAATCCCCCAGACCCAGCACCACCAAGAATCCCTCTGAGGGGAAAGGACCCCAAACCCTCCCCCAAAATCCCCCAAATCCCCCAAAATTCCCGAAATCCCCTAAAATGCCCCCAAATCCCCTGAAATCCCCCAAAATGCCCCCAAAATCCCCAAAATCCCCCAAAATGCCCCAAAAATGCTCCAAAATCCTCCAAAATCCCCCCAAAATGCCCCAAAATGCCCCTCTAAATCCCCCAAAATCTCCCAAAATCCCCAAATGCCCAAAATGCCCCAAAATCCCCCAATTCCCCAAAATGCCCCAAAATCCCCTAAATCCCCCAAAATGCCCCCAAATCTCCAAATGCCCCAAAATCCTAAATCCCCAAAATCCCCAAATCCCCAAAATGCCCTAAAATCCCCTAAATGCCCCCAAATCCCCAAATGCCCCAAAATCCCCCCAAAATGCCCCTGCAAATCCCCTAAAATGCCCTCAAAATCCCCCAAATGCTCCCAAAATCCCCCAAAATGCCCCCAAATCCCCAAAAATGCCCCAAAATGCCCCCCAAATCCGCCCCAAAATCTCCCAAAATCCCCCCAAAATGCCCCTTAATCCCCCCAGAATCCCTATAAATCCCCCCAAAATCCCCCCCAAAATGCCCCAAAATCCCCAAAATCCCCCCCAAAATGCCCCAAAATCCCCAGACCCAGCACCACCAGGAGCCCCAAAATCCCCTGAGAGACCCCAAAAACAACAGGGGGACCCCAAAACCTCCCCATGGGACTCCATAATTCCAGTGGGAACCCCCAAATTCCAGTGGGAACCCCCAAATTCCAGCAGGGAACCCCCAAACCCCAAAATCCCCAAACCCAGCACCACTAAGAACCTCCGAGGGGAAGGACCCCAAACCCTCCCCCAAAAAAAACCCCACCACAGCCCTGAATTCCAGCAGGAATCCCCCAGAAATTCCAACGCCCTGAAATCCCAGAGACCCTGGGGACGTCTTGGGAGCCCCTAAACCCCCCTAAAAATCCCCAAAATGCCCCCAAAATGCCCCCAAAATCCCCTAAAATGCCCCCAAATCCCTAAAATCCCCCCCAAAATGCCCCAAAATCCTAAAGTATTTAGGTCTTTAGAGATCATCCCAGGTCTGAGTCTGGAGTGTACAAGTGCTTTTAGGAGTCTAGAATTTAAGGTCTTTAGGTCACAAGGTCTTTGGAGTATTTAAAGTCCTAAGGTATTTAGGGATCTGGAGTCACAGGGTGGCTGAGGTCACAAGATCATTTAGGGTCACAGTGCAGGTCTGGTCTTTTTAGTCACAGTCGTCGTCCAGGAGTCATGAGGTCATTCAAAGTCACAGATCTGAGTCTAGGGTGTATCAGAGGGTCCTAGGTCACGAAATTTTGGTCTTTAGGAGTTCTGGAGTCTGGTGCTTTTAGAGTCTTTGGGTATTTAGTGCTTTAGAGTCTAAGATGTTTTAGGAGTCATCCCAGGAGTGTTTTAGGAGTATTTTGGGTCTGGGTGTACAGGGTTCTAGGGTGCTTTGAGGGTCTTTTAGTCAAGGTCTTTGGGAGTCAAGGTGGAGTCTTTGAATCATTTGGAGTCACGAGGTATTTTTGGATCACAGGTCACAGGGTGTTTGGGTCACAAGGTGGCCTCAAGGTCACAGAGTCTGGAGTCACCCAGGGTGGTAGTCTAAATTAGTACAGGTTGGCATCTAGGTCCCCAGTGTACAAGTCATCAGGTCACAGGAGTGTACAAGTGCTTTGAAGTGCTTTTTAGTTCTGAGTCTAAGTGCTTTAGTCACAGATCTTTAGTCTTTTAGGGTCTGAGATCTTTAAGTCTAAGATGTATCAAGATCTTTAGATCACAGGTCTGGATTATTTAGAATTATTTAGATCTGGGTCTTTGGAGTCTTTAGGAGTCACAGGTGTACATAAGGTCACAGTCTGGGTATTTGGGAGTCTTTTTAAGGTCACAGTCTAGTGTGTAGGGTCACAGGTCACAAGGTCACAGGTCACTTTAAAATCCCTCGAAATCCCCAAAATCCCCCAACGCCCCAAAATCCCCCAAATCCCTCAAAATGTCCTCAAAAATGCTAAATTCCCCCAAAATCCCTAAATCCCCAAAAATCCCAAAATCCGGAAATCCCCCAAAACCCTCAAAATGTCCCCAAAATGCCCCCAAAATGCCCCAAAATGACCCAAAATCCCCCCAAAAAGCCCCACCTGGGCGGTGCTGCTGCAGCACTCGCTCTCCAGCCCCCTGTCCCGCAGGATCCGGGCGCATTCCCGAGCCCGGGAGAGGCTCCGGAGAGCCCCGGAATGATCCCCGGCACGCAGGGAGATGTGGCCCAGGTTGAAGTGACCGCGGAAAAGATCCTCCTGCAGCTGGGCCTGCCTGAAAAACAACCCCAAAAAGGGTGAGGGAGCCCAAAAACTGAGCTGGGAACCCCAAAATCTGAGCTGGGAACCCCAAGAACTGCTGGGAATGGAACTCCTGCAGCTGGGCCTGCCTGCAAAAACACCCCAAAATGGGTGAGGGAGCCCAAAAACTGAGCTGGGAACCCCAAAAACTGCTGGGAAAGGTTTTCCTGCAGGTGGGAATGCCTGGAATGGGGGGGAAAAGGGATGAGGGACCCCCAAAAACTGAGCTGGGAACCCCAAAAACTGCTGGGAAAGGTCCTCCTGCAGCTGGGAATGAAAAAAGTGGGAAAAGGGGTGAGGGAGCCCCAAAATCTGAGCTGGGAACCCCAAAAACTGCTGGGAAAGATCCTCCTGCAGCTGGGCCTGCCTGAAAAAACACCCCAAAATGGGTGAGGGAGCCCAAAAACTGAGCTGGGAACCCCAAAATCTGAGCTGGGAACCCCAAAAACTGAGCTGGGAACCCCAAAATCTGAGCTGGGAACCCCAAAATCTGAGCTGGGAAACCCAAAAACTGAGCTGGGAACCCCAAAAACTGAGCTGGGAACCCCAGAAATGCTGGGAAAGATCCTCCTGCAGCTGGGCCTGCCTGCAAAAACACCCCAAAATGGGTGAGGGAGCCCAAAATCTGAGCTGGGAACCCCAAAAATTGATGGGAAAGGTTTTCCTGCAGGTGGGAATGTCTGGAAAATGGCAGGAAAAGGGGTGAGGGAACCCCAAAATCTGAGCTGGGAACCCCAAAATCTGAGCTGGGAACCCCAGAAATGCTGGGAAAGATCCTCCTGCAGCTGGGCCTGCCTGCAAAAACAACCCAAAAAAGGGTGAGGGAAACCCAAAATCTGAGCTGGGAACCCCAAAAACTGAGCTGGGAACCCCAAAAACTGAGCTGGGAACCCCAAAAACTGCTGGGAAAGATCCTCCTGCAGCTGGGCCTGCCTGAAAAACACCCCAAAATGGGTGAGGGACTCCAAAAATGAGGGTGGGAACCCCAAAAACTGAGCTGGGAACCCCAGAAATGCTGGGAAAGGTCCTCCTGCAGCTGGGCCTGCCTGCAAAAACACCTCAAAAAGGGTGAGGGAGCCCAAAAACTGAGCTGGGAACCCCAAAAACTGAGCTGGGAACCCCCAAAATCTGAGCTGGGAACCCCAAAAACTGCTGGGAAAGATCCTCCTGCAGCTGGGCCTGCCTGCAAAAACACCCCAAAATGGGTGAGGGACCCCAAAAACTGAGCTGGGAACCCCAAAATCTGAGCTGGGAACCCCAGAAATGCTGGGAAAGGTTTTCCTGCAGGTGGGAATGCCTGGAATGGGGGGGAAAAGGGATGAAGGAATCCCAAAAATGAGGGTGGGACCCCAAAAACTGTTGGGAAAGGTCCTCCTGGAGATGGGAATGGTCAGAAAAAGAGGGGAAAAGGGGTGAGGGACCCCCAAAAACTGAGCTGGGAACCCCAAAAACTGCTGGGAAAGGTTTTCCTGGAGCTGGGAATGCCTGCAAAACCACCCCAAAAAGGGTGAGGGAGCCCCAAAATCTGAGCTGGGAACCCCAAAAACTGGTGGGAAAGGTCCTCTTGGAGATGGGAATGAAAAAAGTGGGAAAAAGGGGTGAGGGACCCCAAAAACTGAGCTGGGAACCCCAGAAATGCTGGGAAAGGTTCTCCTGCAGCTGGGCCTGCCTGCAAAACCACCCCAAAAAAGGGTGAGGGACCCCAAAATCTGAGCTGGGAACCCCAAAAACTGAGCTGGGAACCCCAAAAACTGCTGGGAAAGGTTTTCCTGCAGGTGGGAATGTCTGCAAAACCACCCCAAAAAGGGTCAGGGAGCCCCCAAATCTGAGTTGGGAACCCCAGAAATGCTGGGAATGGAACTCCTGCAGGTGGGAATGTCTGCAAAAACACCCCAAAAAGGGTGAGAGACCCCAAAATCTGAGCTGGGAAACCCAAAAACTGAGCTGGGAACCCCAAGAACTGCTGGGAAAGATCCTCCTGCAGCTGGGCCTGCCTGCAAAAACACCCCAAAAAGGGTGAGGGACCCCAAAAACTGAGCTGGGGACCCCAAAAACTGCTGGGAAAGGTCCTCCTGCAGCTGGGCCTGCCTGCAAAAACACCCCAAAAAGGGTGAGGGACCCCAAAAACTGAGCTGGGAACCCCAAAATGGGTGAGGGACCCCAAAAACTGAGCTGGGAACCCCAAAATGGGTGAGGGACCCCAAAAACTGAGCTGGGAACCCCAAAATGGGTGAGGGACCCCAAAAACTGAGCTGGGAACCCCAAAATGGGTGAGGGACCCCAAAAACTGCTGGGAACCCCAAAAACTGATGGGAAAGATCCTCCTGCAGCTGGGCCTGCCTGCAAAACCACCCCAAAATGGGTGAGGGACCCCAAAATCTGAGCTGGGAACCCCAAAAACTGAGCTGGGAACCCCAGAAATGCTGGGAAAGATCCTCCTGCAGCTGGGCCTGCCTGCAAAAACACCCCAAAATGGGTGAGGGACTCCAAAAATGAGGGTGGGAACCCCAAAAACTGAGCTGGGAACCCCAAAAATTGAGCTGGGAACCCCAAAAACTGCTGGGAAAGGTTTTCCTGCAGGTGGGAATGTCTGCAAAACCACCCCAAAATGGGTGAGGGAGCCCCAAAATCTGAGCTGGGAAACCCAAAAACTGCTGGGAAAGATCCTCCTGCAGCTGGGCCTGCCTGCAAAAACACCCCAAAATGGGTGAGGGAGCCCAAAAACTGAGCTGGGAACCCCAAAAACTGAGCTGGGAACCCCAAAAATGAGGGTGGGAACCCCAAAAACTGCTGGGAAAGATCCTCCTGCAGCTGGGCCTGCCTGAAAAACACCCCAAAAAAAGGGTGAGAGACCCCAAAATCTGAGCTGAGAACCCCAAAATCTGAGCTGGGAACCCCAAAAACTGAGCTGGGAACCCCAGAAATGCTGGGAAAGGTTTTCCTGCAGCTGGGCCTGCCTGCAAAAACACCCCAAAAAAGGGTGAGGGACCCCAAAAACTGAGCTGGGAACCCCCCAGAATCTGCTGGGAAAGGTTTTCCTGGAGTTGGGAATGAAAAAAGTGGGAAAAGGGGTGAGGGAACCCCAAAAAGTGAGGTGGGAACCCCAGAAATGTTGGGAAAGGTTTTCCTGCAGGTGGGAATGGCTGGAAAATGGCAGGAAAAGGGGTGAGGGAGCCCCAAAAACTGAGCTGGGAACCCCAGAAATGCTGGGAATGGAACTCCTGGAGCTGGGAATGCCTGGAAAATAGCAGGAAAAGGGGTGAGGGAACCCCAAAATGGGGGTGGGACCCCAAAAACTGCTGGGAAAGGTCCTCCTGGAGATGGGAATGGCCAGAAAAAGGTGGGAAAAGGGTTAGGGAGCCCCAAAAGTGAGGGTGGGAACCCCAAAAACTGATGGGAAAGGTCCTCTTGGAGCTGGGAATGAAAAAAGTGGGAAAAAGGGGTGAGGGAGTCCCAAAAACTGAGCTGGGAACCCCAAAAACTGCTGGAAAGATCCTCCTGCAGCTGGGCCTGCCTGCAAAAACACCCCAAAAAGGGTGAGGGAGCCCCAAAAACTGAGCTGGGAACCCCAAAAACTGAGCTGGGAACCCCAGAAATGCTGGGAAAGGTTTTCCTGCAGGTGGGAATGGTCAGAAAAAGGTGGGAAAAGGGGTGAGGGAGACCCAAAATTGAGGGTGGGACCCCAAAAACTGCTGGGAAAGATCCTCCTGCAGATGGGAATGCCTGGAAAACGACCCCAAAAAGGGTGAGGGACCCCAAAATCTGAGCTGGGAACCCCAAAAATTGCTGGGAAAGGTCCTCCTGGAAATGGGAATGGTCAGAAAAAGGTGGGAAAAGGGGTGAGGGAGCCCCAAAATCTGGGGTGGGACCCCAAAATCTGCTGGGAAAGGTTTTCCTGCAGGTGGGAATGCCTGGAATGAGGGGGAAAAGGGGTGAGGGAACCCCAAAAATGGGGGTGGGACCCCAAAAACTGCTGGGAAAGATCCTCCTGCAGCTGGGAATGGCTGGAATGGGGGGGAAAAGCAGTGAGGGAGCCCCAAAATTTGGGGAGGAACCCCCCAAAATCTGCTGGGAAAGATTTTCCTGGAGCCGGGAATGGCCAGAAAAAGGCAGGAAAAGGGGTGAGGGAGCCCCAAAATCTGAGCTGGGAACCCCAAAAACTGAGCTGGGAACCCCAGAAATGTTGGGAAAGGTTTTCCTGCAGGTGGGAATGCCTGGAAAATGGGGGGAAAAGGGGTGAGGGAACCCCAGAAATGAGGGTGGGACCCCAAAAACTGCTGGGAAAGATCCTGCTGAAGTTGGGAATACCTGGAATGGGGGGGAAAAGGGGTGAGGGAGCCCCAAAAAGTGAGGTGGGTAGCCCAAAATCTGGGGTGAAACTCCCCAGAATCTGCTGGGAAAGGTTTTCCTGCAGGTGGGAATGCCTGGAAAATGGCAGGAAAAGGGGTGGGGGAACCCCAAAATCTAAGCTGGGAACCCCAAAAACTGCTGGGAAAGGTTTTCCTGCAGATGGGAATGAAAAAAGTGGGAAAAGGGGTGAGGGAGCCCCAAAAACTGAGCTGGAAACCCCCAGAATCTGCTGGGAAAGGTCCTCCTGCAGCTGGGCCTGCCTGCAAAAACACCCCAAAAAGGGTGAGGGACCCCAAAATCTGAGCTGGGAACCCCAGAAACTGCTGGGAAAGCTTTTCCTGCAGGTGGGAATGGCCAGAAAAAGGTGGGAAAAGGGGTGAGGGAGCCCCAAAAATGGGGGTGGGACTCCAAAAACTGCTGGGAAAGATCCTCCTGCAGCTGGGCCTGCCTGCAAAACCACCCCAAAAAGGGTGAGGGAACCCCAAAACTGAGCTGGGAACCCCAAAAATGCTGGGAAAGGTCCTCCTGGAGCTGGGAATGCCCGGAATGGGGGGGAAAAGGGGTGAGAGAACCCCAAAAATGAGGATGGGACCCCAAAAACTGCTGGGAAAGGTCCTCCTGCAGCTGGGAATGAAAAAAGTGGGAAAAGGGGTGAGGGACCCCCAAAAACTGAGCTGGGAACCCCAAAAACTGCTGGGAAAGGTTTTCCTGCAGGTGGGAATGCCTGCAAAACGACCACAAAAAAGGGTCAGGGACCCCCCAAAATCTGAGCTGGGAACCCCAAAAACTGAGCTGGGAACCCCAGGAATGCTGGGAAAGGTTTTCCTGCAGATGGGAATGCCTGGAAAATGGCAGGAAAAGGGGTGGGGGAACCCCAAAATCTAAGCTGGGAACCCCAGAAATGCTGGGAAAGATCCTCCTGCAGCTGGGCCTGCCTGCAAAAACACCCCAAAAAGGGTGAGGGACCCCAAAAACTGAGCTGGGAACCCCAAAAACTGAGCTGGGAACCCCAAAAATTGAGCTGGGAACCCCAAAAACTGATGGGAAAGATCCTCCTGGAAATGGGAATGGTCAGAAAAAGGTGGGAAAAGGGGTGAGGGAACCCCAAAATGGGGGTGGGAACCCAAAAATGCTGGGAAAGGTTTTCCTGCAGGTGGGAATGCCTGGAATGGGGGGGAAAAGGGGTGAG
Organism: Myiozetetes cayanensis; assembly: GCF_022539395.1. Classification (NCBI taxonomy): domain Eukaryota; kingdom Metazoa; phylum Chordata; class Aves; order Passeriformes; family Tyrannidae; genus Myiozetetes; species Myiozetetes cayanensis. Next base: position 8,468 of record NW_026088128.1, read on the forward strand.
GGAACCCCAAAATCTGAGCTGGGAACCCCAAAAACTGCTGGGAAAGATCCTCTTGGAGATGGGAATGAAAAAAGTGGGAAAAGGGGTGAGGGAGCCCCAAAAACTGAGCTGGGAACCCCAAAACTGATGGGAAAGATCCTCCTGCAGCTGGGCCTGCCTGCAAAAACACCCCAAAATGGGTGAGGGAGCCCAAAAACTGAGCTGGGAACCCCAAAATCTGAGCTGGGAACCCAAAAAACTGAGCTGGGAACCCCAAAAACTGAGCTGGGAACCCCAAAATCTGAGCTGGGAACCCCAAAAACTGCTGGGAATGGAACTCCTGCAGATGGGAATGCTTGGAAAATGACCCCAAAAAGGGTGAGGGGACCCCAAAAACTGAGCTGGGAACCCCAAAAACTGAGCTGGGAACCCCAAAAACTGAGCTGGGAACCCCAGAAATGCTGGGAAAGATCCTCCTGCAGCTGGGCCTGCCTGAAAAAACACCCCAAAAAAGGTGAGGGACCCCAAAATCTGAGCTGGGAACCCCAAAAATTGCTGGGAAAGATCCTCCTGCAGCTGGGCCTGCCTGCAAAAACACCCCAAAATGGGTGAGGGACCCCAAAAACTGAGCTGGGAACCCCAAAATCTGAGCTGGGAACCCCCAAAATCTGGTGAGGGACCCCCAAAAACTGCCTGGAACACGAGGAACAGGGGTGAGGGGACCCCCAAAATATGGTGTGGGACCCCTCAAAATCTGCCTGGAAAAGGGGGAAAAGGGAGTGAGGGACCCCCAAATCTGGAGTGGGACCCCCAAAATCTGGTGTGGGACCCCCAAAATCTGGTGTGGGACCCCCAAAATGTGCTGTGGGACCCTCAAATCTCCCTGAAAAAGGGGGAAAGGGGAGTGAAGGAGCCCCAAAATCTTGTGTGGGACCCCCAAATCTGCCTGGAAAAGGGGGAAAAGAGGGAAAAAGGGGGGAAAAGGGGGAAAAGGGAGTGAGTGACCCCCAAATCTGGAGTGGGACCCCCAAAATCTGCCTGAAAAAGAGGGAAAAAGGGGGAAAAGGGAGGGAGAGACCCCCCGAAATCCAGTTGGAGCCCCCCCAGAGCGCCCCCCAGCCCCTCACTCGGCCAGGAAGATGCTCTTGCGGATGAAGTGGTGGCACTGCCGGGGGTCCCGCAGCGCGTCGTGCACCAGGCCCAGGTTGAGGTAGAGCCGAGTCCGCATCTCCGCCAGCTCCCGCCGGGACACCGAGCCTGGACACCGAAAACAGGGAGAAAAACGGGGAAAACAACCCCGGAATCCGTAAAAACATACCCAGAATTGGTAAAAATACTCCTGGAATCGGTAAAAACACCCCCAGAATTGGTAAAAACACCCCCGGAATCGGTAAAAACACCCCTGGAATCGGTAAAAACACCCCCAAAATCCATAAAACATCCCCGGAATTGGTAAAAACACCCCCAGAATTGGTAAAAACACCCCCGAAATCGGTAAAAAAACACCCGGAATCGGTAAAAACACCCCCTAAATCGGTAAAAACACCCCCAAAATTGGTAAAGACACCCCTGAAATCCATAAAAACATCCCTGGAATCAGTAAAAACACCCCTGAAATTGGTAAAAACACCCCCAGAATTGGTAAAAACACCCCCGAAATTGGTAAAAACACCCCCAGAATTGGTAAAAACACCCCCAAAATCGGTAAAAACACACCCAGAATTGGTAAAAACACCCCCGGAATCCATAAAACACCCCCTAAATTGGTAAAAACACCCCTGAAATTGGTAAAAACACCCCCAGAATTGGTAAAAACACCCCCAAAACCAGTAAAAACACCCCCGGAATTGGTAAAGACACCCCCGGAATGCATAAAAGAGCCCCGGAATCGGTAAAAACACCCCCAGAATCGGTAAAAACACCCCCGGAATTGGTAAAGACACCCCCGGAATTGGTAAAGACACCCCCGGAATTGGTAAAGACACCCCCGGAATTGGTAAAAACACCCCTGGAATTGGTAAAAACACCCCTGAAATTAGTAAAAACACACCCAGAATTGATAAAAACACCCCCAAAATCGGTAAAAACACCCCCGGAATTGGTAAAAACACCCCCGGAATCCATAAAACATCCCCGGAATTGGTAAAAACACCCCTGGAATTGGTAAAAACACCCCCGAAATCCATAAAAATACCCCCGAAATTGGTAAAGACACCCCTGAAATTGGTAAAAACACCCCCGAAATTGGTAAAAACACCCCTGGAATTGGTAAAAACACCCCCGGAATCGGTAAAAACACCCCCGGAATCGGTAAAAAAACACCCAGAATTGGTAAAAACACCCCTGAAATCCATAAAACACCCCCGGAATCCGTAAAACACCCCCCAGAATCCGTAAAAACATCCCCGGAATCGGTAAAAACACCCCCGGAATCCATAAAACATCCCCGGAATCGGTAAAAACAACCCCAGAATTGGTAAAAACACCCCTGGAATTGGTAAAAACACCCCCGGAATCCATAAAACATCCCCGGAATTGGTAAAAACACCCCCGGAATTGGTAAAAACACCCCTGGAATTGGTAAAACACCCGAATCGGTAACAACACCCGGAATCAGGTAAAACACCCAGAATTGGTAAAAACACACCCAGAATTGGTAAAAACACCCCCGGAATCGGTAAAAACACCCCTGAAATTGGTAAAAACACACCCAGAATTGGTAAAAACACACCCAGAATTGGTAAAGACACCCCCAAAATCGGTAAAAACACACCCGAAATCGGTAAAAAAACACCCAGAATTGGTAAAAACACCCCTGAAATCCATAAAACACCCCCGGAATCCGTAAAACACCCCCCAGAATCCATAAAAACACACCCAGAATTGGTAAAAACACCCCCGGAATCCATAAAACATCCCCGGAATCGGTAAAAACACCCCCGGAATTAGTAAAAACACCCCTGGAATTGGTAAAAACACCCCCGAAATCGGTAAAAACACCCCCAGAATTGGTAAAAACACTCCCAAAATCCATAAAAACACCCCCGAAATCGGTAAAGACACCCCTGAAATTGGTAAAGACACCCCTGAAATCGGTAAAAACACCCCTGAAATCGGTAAAAACGCCCCTGAAATCGGTAAAAACACCCCCTAAATCCATAAAACACCCTTGAAATTGGTAAAAACACCCCCAGAATTGGTAAAAACACTCCCAAAATCCATAAAAACACCCCCAAAATCGGTAAAGACACCCCTGAAATCGGTAAAAACGCCCCCTAAATCCATAAAACACCCTTGAAATTGGTAAAAACACACCCAGAATTGGTAAAAACACCCTCGGAATCAGTAAAAACACCTCCGAAATTGGTAAAAACACCTCCAAAATCCATAAAAACACCCCCAAAATTGGTAAAAACACACCCAGAATTGGTAAAAACACCCCCGAAATCGGTAAAAAAACACCCGAAATCGGTAAAAACACCCCCCGAAATCGGTAAAAACACCCCCTAAATCCACACTTGGGGTCCCACCGTGGGTTGAGAAACCCCAAAACCCAGTGGGACACCCCAAACTCACTGTGAGACCCCAAACCCTGCTGTGAGACCCCAAAACCCCCCATGAGACCCAAAATCCACTGAGACCCCCAAAATACATTGACAGACCCCAAAACCCCCTCCCACACCCATTCCCAGATCCCAAACCCCCACCCTGCTCCCCCAAACCCCTCCTAACCCCCTCCTACACCCATTCCCAGATCCCAAGCCCCCTCCCATGCCCCCCAATCCCTCCCACCTTTCCCAAATCCTCCCACCCCCCTTCCAAAACCCATTCTCAGACCCCAAACCCTCTCCCACTCCCCCATGTCCCCCTCCCACCCCTCCTTGTCCCTCTCCCCGCCCTTTCCCGCCATTCCCGTTATTCCCGGGAATCATGCCCACCTTCCAGCTTCTCCTCCACGATGGCCAGGCTGGTCCTGAAGGCCCCCTCGGCCTCCCTGAGCGCGGCCCCCCCTTCCTGGGTCCCCCGGCTGGGTCCCCCCGGGCTGGGTCCCCCCACTCTCAGCCATGAACATGAAGGTGCGGCCGATGGTGGCCCAGGCGCGCTGCTGCTCCGTGTGATCCCCCAGATCCTGGGCCAGGGCCAGGTGCTGCCGCTGGTGCTGCCACAGGGACACCCCAAATCCATGGGGAGCCCCAAAATCCAGGGACAGCCCCAAAACCCCACTGCCAGAAACCCCAAAACTGCTCCCACAGCCCCCAAAACTGCTCCGTGTGATCGCCCAAATCCTGAGCCAGGACCAGGATCTGCTGCTGGTGCTGGGATAGGGACACCCCAAATCCATGGGGAGCCCCAAAAACTGAGCCCTGACACCCCAAAACCCCAAAACCCCACTGCCAGAAACCCCAAAACTGCTCCCACACACCCCAAAACCCCACTGCCAGAAACCCCAAAACTGCTCCGTGTGATCCCCCAGATCCTGGGCCAGGGCCAGGTGCTGCCGCTGGTGCTGGGATAGCAACACCCCAAATCCGTGGGGAGACACAAAAACTGAGCCCTGACACCCCAAATCCATGGGGAGCCCCAGAAACCGAGCCCTGACCCCCAAAAACCCCAAAAACCCACAGCCAGAAACCCCAAAACTGCTCCGTGTGATTCCCCAGCTCCTGCGCCAGGGCCAGGTGCTGCCGCTGGTGCTGGGATAGCAACACCCCAAACCCATGGGGAGCCCCAAAAACTGAGCCCCAAAAACCCCAAAAACCCACTGCCAGAAACCCCAAAACTGCTCTGTGTCATCCCCCAGATCCTGGGTCAGCACCAGGTGCTGGGACAAGGACACCCCAAATCCATGGGGAGCCCCAAAAACTGAGCCCTGACCCCCCAAAACCCTAAAAACCCCACTACCAGAAACCCCAAAACTGCTCCCACAGCCCCCAAAACTGCTCCAGGTCATTCCCCATATCCTGGGCCAGGGCCTGGTGCTGGGACAAGGACACCCCAAATCCATGGGGAGCCCCAAAAACTGAGCCCTGACCCCCAAAACCCTAAAAACCCCACTGCCAGAAACCCCAAAACTGCTCCGTGTCATCCCCCAGACCCACAAACCCCTTCCCAGACTCCCCACATTCAGCAGGAAATGACCCCAAACCCCCTTCCAGGTCCCCTAACCCCCCTCCCAGATCCTCCAAACCCCATCCCACACTCCCAAACCCTTCCCAACCCCCAAAACCCCTCCCAGCCCCCAAACTCCCTCCCAACTCCTAAACCCACTCCCAGCTCCTCCAAACCCCATCCCACACTCCCCAAACCCTTCCCAACCCCCCAAAACCCCTCCCAGCCCCCAAGCTCCTCCCAACTCCTAAACCCACTCCCAGCTCCTCCAAGCCCCATCCTCACTCCCAAACTCCTCCCAGCCCCTCAATCCCCCTCTCAGCCCCCCAAACTCCTCCAGCCCTCAAACTCCCTCCCAGCTCCTCCAAACCCCTTCCCAAACTCCCCAAACCCCTTCCCACACCCTCCAAACGCCCTCCCAGCCTGCGAAACTCCTCCCAGCCCCCAAAACTCCCTCCCAGCCCCCAAACCCCTCCCAGCCCCCAAATCCCTCCCAGCCCCCAATCCCCACCAGCCCCCGCAGACCTTGAGGGCAGCCTCGTATCTCTCCAGCTCCGCCAGGCGCTCCCCGATTTTCCGGTGGGCCACGGCGCATCCCAAGGGATCGCCGGCCCCCTCCAGCAGCCTCAGCTCCTCCCTGTGCTCCTCCAGAGCCTCCTCGTAGCGCCCTGGGGGGATTGGGGTGGGAGTTACAGCCTGGGGGGGCTCCTGAGTGCCGGGATTTGGGGTCGGGGCTCACCCTGGGCGGCCAAGAGCTCCCCGAGGCGGTTGCAGGCGGCGGCCGCGTCCGCGACATTCCCGGAGAGCAGGGACTTCTCCTTGGATTTCTGCAGCTCTGGGGGCGGGGAGAGGGTCAGAACCCCCCTCAGAGGGTCGGGGGGCACCCCAAAAGGGGGGTAGGGTGGTGGGGAACCCCCCTTGTCGGGATTCAGGGAGGGGAAAAGGGTCCCACCCCACACCCGGAGAGTTTGGGGTGGGATGGGATTGTCCTAAAGAAGGTTTGGGGTGGGATGGGAAGGGGATTGTCCTAAAGAAGGTTTGGGGTGGGAAGGGGATTGTCCTAAAGAAGGTTTGGGATGGGAAGGGGATTGTCCTAAAGAAGGTTTGGGGTGGGATGGGATTGTCCTAAAGAAGGTTTGGGGTGGGATGGTTTTCTAAAGAAGGTTTGGGGTGGGGTGGGATTGTCCTAAAGAAGGTTTGGGGTGGGCTGGGATTGTCCTAAAGAAGGTTTGGGGTGGGATGGGAAGGATTGTCCTAAAGAAGGTTTGGGGTGGGATGGGAAGGATTGTCCTAAAGAAGGTTTGGGATGGGAAGGGATTGTCCTAAAAAGGTTTGGGGTGGGATGGGATTGTCCTAAAGAAGGTTTGGGGTGGGATGGGAAGGATTGCCCTAAAGAAGGTTTGGGGTGGGGTGGGAGAGGATTGTCCTAAAGAAGGTTTGGGGTGGGATGGGATTGTCCTAAAGAAGGTTTGGGGTGGGATGGGATTGTCCTAAAGAAGGTTTGGGGTGGGATAGGAAGGGTTGTCCTAAAGAAGGTTTGGGGTGGGATGGGATTGTCCTAAAGAAGGTTTGGGGTGGGATGGGAAGGAGATTGTCCTAAAGAAGGTTTGGGGTGGGGTGGGAAGGGATTGTCCTAAAGAAGGTTTGGGGTGGGATGAGGATTGTCCTAAAGAAGGTTTGGGGTGGGATGGGAAGGGGATTGTCCTAAAGAAGGTTTGGGATGGGATGGGATTGGGATTGTCCTAAAGAAGGTTTGGGGTGGGATGGGATTGGGATTGTCCTAAAGAAGGTTTGGGGTGGGATGGGATTGGGATTGTCCTAAAGAAGGTTTGGGATGGGATGGGATTGGGATTGTCCTAAAGAAGGTTTGGGATGGGATGGGATTGGGATTGTCCTAAAGAAGGTTTGGGGTGGGATGGGATTGTCCTAAAGAAGGTTTGGGGTGGGATGGGATTGGGATTGTCCTAAAGAAGGTTTGGGGTGGGAATGGGAAATGGGATTGTCCTAAAGAAGGTTTGGGGTGGGATGGGATTGGGATTGTCCTAAAGAAGGTTTGGGGTGGGATGGGAAGGGGATTGTCCTAAAGAAGGGTTGGGGTGGGATGGGAAGGGGATTGTCCTAAAGAAGGTTTGGGGTGGGAATGGGATTGTCCTAAAGAAGGTTTGGGATGGGAAGGGGATTGTCCTAAAGAAGGTTTGGGGTGGGATGGGATTGTCCTAAAGAAGGTTTGGGATGGGAAGGGGATTGTCCTAAAGAAGGTTTGGGATGGGAAGGGGATTGTCCTAAGGAAGGTTTGGGGTGGGATGGGATTGTCCTAAAGAAGATTTAGGGTGGGATGGGATTGCCCTAAAGAAGGTTTGGGGTGGGATGGGATTGTCCTAAAGAAGGTTTGGGATGGGACAGGATTGTCCTAAAGAAGGTTTGGGGTGGGAAGGGGATTGTCCTAAAGAAGGTTTGGGATGGGAAGGGGATTGTCCTAAAGAAGGTTTGGGGTGGGATGGGATTGTCCTAAAGAAGGTTTGGGATGGGAAGAGGATTGTCCTAAAGAAGGTTTGGGGTGGGATGGGAAGGGGATTGTCCTAAAGAAGGTTTGGGGTGGGATGGGATTGTCCTAAAGAAGGTTTGGGGTGGGATGGGATTGTCCTAAAGAAGGTTTGGGGTGGGAAAGGGATTGTCCTAAAGAAGGTTTGGGGTGGGATGGGATTGTCCTAAAGAAGGTTCAGGATGGGATGGGATTGTCCTAAAAAAGGTTTGGGGTGGGATGGGGATGGGATTGTCCTAAAGAAGGTTTGGGGTGGGATGGGATTGTCCTAAAGAAGGTTTGGGATGGGATGGGATTGTCCTAAAGAAGGTTTGGGGTGGGATGGGGAGGGGATTGTCCTAAAGAAGGTTTGGGGTGGGATGGGATTGTCCTAAAGAAGGTTTGGGGTGGGATGGGATTGTCCTAAAGAAGGTTTGGGGGTGGGATGGGATTGTCCTAAAGAAGGTTTGGGGTGGGATGGGATTGTCCTAAAGAAGGTTTGGGGTGGGATGGGATGGGATTGTCCTAAAGAAGGTTTGGGGGTGGGATGGGATTGTCCTAAAGAAGGTTTGGGGTGGGATGGGATTGTCCTAAAGAAGGTTTGGGGTGGGATCCAGGGAATCTCCCCAGGGATCCAAGGAATCCTCTTAGGGACTTGATGAGCCCCCCCCAGGGACACGAGGACCCCCCAAATGTGGGGAGAGAGAACTTGGAGGGGGGGAAAGGGGGGGCACTGAACCCCTGTGGGGGGGATTGAGGGACCCCCAGTGGGGGAGATTTGAGCCCTCTGAGGGGGGATTTGATCCCATGGGGGGGCTGAGGGACCCCCGAGGGTGATGAGGGACCCTGGGAGGGGTGAGGGACCCCTGGATTGTTTGAGGGACCCTGGGAGAGTCTGAGGGACCCCGGGAGTGTCTGAGGGACCCCTGGAGTGTCTGAGGGACCCCTGGAGAGTCTGAGGGACCCCGGGAGTGTCTGAGGGACCCCTGGAGTGTCTGAGGGACCCCTGGAGAGTCTGAGGGACCCCCAGAGTGTCTGAGGGACCCCCGGAGTATCTGAGGGACCCCTGGAGAGTCTGAGGGACCCCCAGAGTGTCTGAGGGACCCCCGGAGTATCTGAGGGACCCCTGGAGAGTCTGAGGGACGTCGGGAGGTGTCTGAGGGACCCCTGGAGAGTCTGAGGGACCCCTGGGCATTGAGTGACCCCAGGAGTGTCTGAGGGACCCCGGGAGTGTCTGAGTGACCCCGGGAGTGTCTGAGGGACCCCTGGGCATGGTGACCCCAGGAGTGTCTGAGGGACCCCGGGAGTGTCTGAGTGACCCCGGGAGTGTCTGAGGGACCCCTGGGCATTGAGTGACCCCTGGAGTGTCTGAGGGACCCCGGGAGTGTCTGAGGGACCCCGGGAGTGTCTGAGGGACCCTGGGCATTGAGTGACCCCTGGAGTGTCTGAGGGACCCCGGGAGTGTCTGAGGGACCCCGGGGGTGTCTGAGGGACCCCGGGGGTGTCTGAGGGACCCCGGGGGTGTCTGAGTGACCCCTGAAGTGTCTGAGGGACCCCTGGGCATTGAGTGACCCCGGGAGTGTCTGAGGGACCCGGGGAGTGTCTGAGGGACCCCTGGAGTGTCTGAGGGACCCCTGAAGTGCCTGAGTGACCCCTGGAGAGTCTGAGGGACCCCTGGAGAGTCTGAGGGACCCCCGGGAGTGTCTGAGGGACCCCAGGAGAGTCTGAGTGACCCCCAGAGTGTCTGAGTGACCCCAGGGGTGTCTGAGGGACTTCAGGAGAGTCTGAGGGACCCCCGGGAGTGTCTGAGGGACCCCTGGAGAGTCTGAGGGACCCCAGGAGAGTCTGAGGGACCCCTGAAGTGCCTGAGTGACCCCTGGAGAGTCTGAGGGACCCCTGGAGAGTCTGAGGGACCCCCGGGAGTGTCTGAGGGACCCCTGGAGTGTCTGAGGGACCCCTGGAGTGTCTGAGGGACCCCTGGGCATTAAGTGACCCCAGGAGTGTCTGAGGGACCCCTGGAGTGTCTGAGGGACCCCTGGAGTGTCTGAGTGACCCCTGGAGTGTCTGAGGGACCCCTGGAGTGTCTGAGGGACCCCTGGAGTGTCTGAGTGACCCCAGGAGTGTCTGAGGGACCCCTGGAGTGTCTGAGGGACCCCTGGAGTGTCTGAGTGACCCCAGGAGTGTCTGAGGGACCCCTGGAGTGTCTGAGGGACCCCGGGAGTATCTGAGGGACCTGGGGGGTGTCTGAGGGACCCCTGGGCATTGAGTGACCCCGGGAGTGTCTGATGGACACCAGGAGAGTCTGAGGGACCCCTGGAGTGTCTGAGGGACCCCTGGAATGTCTGAGGGACCCCTGGAGTGTTTGAGGGACCCCGGGAATGTCTGAGGGACCCCCGGAGAGTCTGAGGGACCCCGGGAATGTCTGAGGGACCCCCGGAGAGTCTGAGGGACCCCTGGAGTGTCTGAGGGACCCGAGGAGTGCCTGAGTGACCCCGGGGGTGTCTGAGGGACCCCTGGAATGCCTGAGGGACCCCCGGAGTGTCTGAGGGACCCCTGGAGTGTCCGAGGGACCTGGGGGATATCTGAGGGGACCCCGGGAGTGTCTGAGGGACCTCGGGAGTGTCTGAGGGACCCTCTGGAGTCTCTGAAGGACCCCTGCAGATATCTGAGGGACCCCTGAGCATTGAGTGAACCCTGGAGTGTCTGAGTGACCCTGGGAATATCTGAGGAACCCCTGGGAGTGTCTGAGGGACCCCTGGAGTGTCTGAGGGACCCCGGGAGTGTCTGAGGGACCCCGGGAGTGTCTGAGGGACCCCTGGGAGTGTCTGAGGGATCTCAGGAGTGTCTGAGGGACCCCCGGACACTGAGTGACCCCTGGAGTTTCTGAGGGACCCCGGGAATGTCTGAGGGACCCCAGGAGTGTCTGAGTGACCCCAGGAGTGTCTGAATGACCCCCGGAGTGTCTGAGGGACCTCAGGAGTGTCTGATAAATCCCTGGAGAGTCTGAGGGACCCCGGGAGTGTCTGATGGACCCCGGGAGTGTCTGAGGGACCCCGGGAGTGTCTGAGGGACCCAGGGAGTGTCTGAGGGACCCCTGGGCATTGAGTGACCCCTGGAGTGTCTGAGGGACCCCTGGAGTGTCTGAGGGACCCCAGGGGTGTCTGAGGGACCCCAGGGGTATCTCAGGAGTATCTCAGGGACCCCTGGAATGTCTGAGTGACCTCTGGAGTGTCTGAGGGACCCCAGGGGGTGTCTGAGGTACCCCTGGAGTGTCTGAGGGACCCCAGGAGTGTCTGAGGGACCCCTGAGCATTGAGTGACCCCGGGAGTGTTTGAGGGACCCTGGGAATGTCTGAGGGACCCTGGGCATTGAGTGACCTGG
>NW_026088129.1:0-18476 GCF_022539395.1 Myiozetetes cayanensis
GTAATCACCCAGTGCCCCCCAAAGCACCCCAAGTTTCACCAATGTGTCCCCAGATGTCCTTGGCTTTTCTGTGAGCTTGGGGGGACGGGGCCATTTTGGGGGTCAGAGGGTCCAGGGGGGTCTTCTGGGGGGAGATGGAGGGTTGGGGACATCAGGGATGGGGTTTGGGGCCAGTGGAATGGGGGGTGTCAAGGGGGGAACTGGGGCCATGGGGAGGCCCTGGGAACACTGGAGACACCAGGGGGGTCTCAGGGTGCCAAGTGGGAAGTTGAGGACAGCAGGAGGGTCTTGGGGACACCAGGGGGGTCTCAGGACTCACCTGCTTGTGGTGCTGCCCCTCCTGTCCCCCCCAGGCCCCAATAAAGCCCCCAAATGTCCCCTAACCCCCATTTTTCCTTTAATCACCTCCTCCCCCAGATCCCTTTGACCCCCCAATGCTCCCAAGACCTCTTTTAACTCCCCCAAATGCACCCAGAGGCCCCCAAAATGCCCCAAATCCCAATCAAACCCCCCAAAGAGGGATCACCTGGCACCCTGGGACAGGAACACAGTGGGCTGTACTGGGGGCACTGGGCTGTACTGGGAGAGCCCCAAAGCCCCTCCCCTGGGCATCCGTGCCCCGGTCTGGGAACCACGGCGGGGTTGGATCAAGGGGTGCACTTGATGATCTGGGAGGTCTTTTCCAAGCCGGCTGATTCTGGGATTCTCTGGGTGCCATTGCCAGGGCAGCACATGCTGGAGGCTCTGTCCACAGGGGATAGATGTGTCTGTGCAGACAGAGAGACAAGGTCAGTCTGCAAAGATGTGGGGTTAGAAAAGCAGGAGAAGTTGTGGGGTGGTTGTGGCAGGAGAAAGAAGCCCCCAGGCCACGGCAAGCAGGCCCCCCTGGGCTTGCACATCATCTGCCCTCCCTGCAGGTTCCTGTCCTGGAGAGCAGGCCCTGAGGTGGCCCTGAGAAGAAGTGGAAGGCAGAGGTGGTGCTGAGGCAGGAGAGCCCCGTGCTGGGGAAGAGGCTGAGCTGGGAGTGCCCAGCAGCGAGAAGGTGCTGTGTCCATGCCCTGTGTGCCAGGTGAGCTGGGGCTTTGCTGCAGAGCTGCGGGCGCTGATTGGAGCGGCTGCAGCTGCTGAGCTGGTGGCACCCAGGAACACAAAGTGTGCCCGGCCACGGAGCCTGCAGGGAGGAGCAGGGACAGGGTCAGGGCCACTGTCAGCCCGGGGCTGGCTGGGCAGACACAGCAGTTTTGGGGTCCCCCTGGGAGCTGCCGAGGGTGGAGGGCGGAGCGGGCGATGCCGGAGCTGGGGGACCCCCGGCAGGCTGGAGGGGGGAGCACGGAGAGGGAGGAGCCCCGGGACCCCCGGGAGCCTGAAATGGGGGGAGCGGAGAAGGGGAAGCCTGGAGAGTGGGGACCCCTGGGATCCCCGGGACAACAAGGTGGAGAACCTGGAGAGGGGGAATGTCTGGGAAGGCGGCACCCCAAAGGTGAGAGTCAGAGGAGAAGGGACCCTTGGGACCCCCGACACTCCCAGCATCCCAGACAGGGGAGACCCTCTGAACCCCAGAGGGGACACACCAGAGAGGGGGAACTCCTGGGGGAGATTTATTTTGGGCGAATCTTCATAATTTGGAGTATATTTTGCTGAATCTCAACTTTTTACAGTTTGGGGGGCAGGATTCTTCTTGCTGTTTCTGAGGGGGTTTTGCCTGAATCTTGGTGGTTTGGGTTTTTCTGGGCTCAATCTTGGTGTTTTGGAGGTTTTTATGGTCCCAGGATGCCCGGTGAGTTCTAGAGATGGACTTGGGCAGGAGGAACCCCCAAGCCAATGTGCTCAGCCCTTGTTTCCCTCCCATCAGGATTTGTCCTTCCCAGAGCTCTGGAATTCCTTTAAATTTAAGCTACCAACACAGTCTGGAGCTGAGAGAGGATTCAGCTGCGCCTAAAAACCCTTCCCTGGGACATTTAGAAAGCCAGGGAGTCCTTCTTGCACCTCGAGACTCTCTAGCAAGGATGATCTCCAAGGTCTTTTCCAAGCTAAATAATTCCATGATTCTCATTCTCTCTGGCCCATCTTCCACAGCCAAATGGTGATGGATTCCCTGTCTCCCTGCAGCGCTGGGGGGACGGAGGTGGAGTTTGCAAGGAAGGAGGGGTGGGGAGGGAAAGATGTTTTCCAGATGATTTTATTTCTCGCTCTCTTGCTCTGATCGTGTTTGTAATAAAATCAGTTGTGATGGCAAAAAGGCATAAAAGGAGGTGGCTCAGTTGGGATACCTTGCCCTGTTGAGCCAGGAGAAGGTAATTGCCCGAGGTTTGCTCTGCCTGTGTTGCTGTTAGAACATCTTAGGAGCACTGGTTAATAATCATGTTCTCTTCTGCTCACTGGAGACCAGAGTGTCATTATAGAAAGAGTGCCAGGGAATAGTATACAATAGGCCACAAGGTGAGAAATCAGGTAAACTAGGTGTTTGAATTAGATGTAGGGGCCCAGAGCCAGGGTGTAACCATGGATCTAGAGTGTATAAAATGGCTTGCTTTTGCACTTCTGAGCCCAGCAAGTTTGTCCAGCATTGAATAAACACAAATACCTTGCTGCTTAAAGGTGCAAAGTCTCTCTCAGCGGTTCTTTTATTCTGAGGTTTCACTTGGAGTCTGATTTGCCCCTGAAGGTGCTCAGTGAGTGACCTGTCCCAGCTCTTCTCTCAGCTTGTGAATCCTTCAGTGCTTTTTTTCTCTTCTCTTTCCAGTTGCAGAGGGGAGTGAGAGAGAGGCTTTAGGGGGTCCAGCCAGGGCCAACCCACTACACCTGCTGTCTGTGCCCGGTGAGTGGAGCTGGAGAAAATGATGGAACATAGCATGGTGATCCTCCCTCCCTTCCCTGAGTGCCACTGGATAAACCTGGTCTCTGTGCCCAGCGGGTAGACCTGGTGTCCTATCCCAGTGGGTAGACCTGGTCTGCAGGCCCAGCAGGAACACCTGATCCCTGTCTGTAGCTTTGTCACTTGAGGGGACAGGCGTCCCTCTCAAGCCCAATCCCTCAGCCCCTCTGCCACCCACCACCACAGAAACAATCCCTCACATCAGACCCCAAAACCGAAGACAAAAGCCCCCAGCAGTGCCGGGAGCTGGAGCCGGCAAAGGGCTCTGGCTGCTGCGCTCTCCCGGCGGGTGGGGAGGTCGTGCCTGGAGCCGGTGGCTCCTGCACTGGGCTCTGCTGCCTCTGCCCCTCCCACCACTCCACCTGCTTTTTGCCAAAAGCATTTCTTGATACCAAAATCCAGGTCCGGGGTGGGATGGTGTTTCCAGGTCTTCCCGGCTCCTTTGGTTTATCAGGCCTGCCTGGCTCCAGGGCACGGCTCGGCCTGCAGGTCTACCCGGTTCTTTTTGGCCTTCAGGTCTACCCAGCTCCTTTCAGCCCTCAAGAGTTCATGGTGACATCACTTTTTGGTCCTTTGATGTCGGCCCAGTGCTGCTCGTCTGTGGCCTCCTGGAGCCGTGGGGACATTGTGACACTCCAGGGACACAGGGAATCAAGGGTCCCCCTCGACCCTGCGGGACCTCACGGGGCCCTGGGGCCCCTCTGGCACTCTTGATGGCAAGGAGGACCCTGTGACAATGCAGGGCCTCAGGGAACCAAAGGGACCCTGTGACACTGAGGGACCTCGTGGTTTTCAGTCTCTTCCGATAGTTCTGTGCCTCCACAGAGAGGCAAAGTAGTGGAGCCTGAGTGTGTTGATCCAAAATATTCCCAACTCATCTCAATATGTCCCTGCTAACAGAGGTGCTGTGTGGTCCCTCTGCTCTCTGGGCACTTGCATCCTTGCCCGATCACTCCGGTAGCCAACACCACAGGCCAGGGGATCCCCTGGAGGGGGAGCAGAGACATCTTTCACCAGATCAGATTGCTCAGAGCCCCATCCAACCTGGCCTTGAATGTTTGTAAGGTTGGGGCATCCACCACCTCCCTGGAAATGTGTTCCAGTGTTTCATTCTCATTAAATATTTCTTCCCTCTCTCTAGTTTGAACCTCCCTCTTTTAGTTCAACCCCCTCACCCCCTGTCCTATTGTGACAGGCCCTACTGAAACTTTTGCCCAGGTTTCCTATCAGGTGCCTTGAAGTACTGGAAGGCCCCAAGGAGGTGTCCCCACAGCCTTTTCTTCTCCAGGCTGAACAGCCCCCACTCTCTCAGCCTGTCTCCAGCAGAGAGGTGCTCCAGCCCTCTGATCACCTTGGGGGCCTCCTCTGGAACTGCCCCAAGAGGTCCCTGCCTTTGCTGTGCTGAGAACCCCATGGAGCTGCAGGAGATGCCAGGGCTGGCAGGGAAATCCCCAAGAGCCATTCCCATTGGGGGGGTGCGTTACAGACACCCAGAGGAGCCCAGAGCTGGAGGCAGCGCTGCAGGTGGGGTCTCACCTGAGCGGGGCAGAGGGGCAGAACCCGCCCCTCCCCTGCTGCCCACGCTGTGGGATGAGCCCAGGACACGGGGGCTTTCTGGGCTGTGAGCTCCCATTGCTGGGTCACATCCTGCTTTTCATCCACCAGTATGCCCATGTCCTTCTACACAGGGCTGCTCTCGATCCCTTCATCCCTGAGCCTGTATTGATATCTGGGAATATTTTACATCCCTCTGGCTCCTTTTATACCCTTTCCTATCCCTCCCAGAGCACAGTGAAGGACCCAGGGGCTTCAGGCTGGTTGTCCCTGATCCTCCCCAGCCCTGACACCAACCTGTGCTCCTTGGGGATGGTGCTTGGACAGCCCCAGTCAGACCCTGTTTCCCGCCGTGCCCCAGGGGACGTGGGAACACACATGGACACGGGAATGCTCATGTGAATGTGGGAACTCACACACAGACAGACACAGAGCATTTGCTGCAGGGGTTTATTGATTTTCCAGGGAAATTCCCAGGGCACCCAGGGCATCCCTCCAGGGATGATCATCTCCTCATACCACTGGAGGGGGACGGGACACGGGTGTCACCACCAGCTCCAGTCCTGAAAGACAGAGCCCCAAATGTCACCCCTGGTGCCCACTGGGACATGGGTGGGGCCTTGTCCCCACTGCAGGGACAAAGGGCACGAGAAGGGAATTGGATCCTGAGATCCCTGTGGCCCCCAGAGCCCCTCACCCCGGGACACTCTGAAACCTCCCAGAGCCCCTCCCGGCCCTGCCGGTGACCCCGGGGGGCTGCAGAGCCCCCCCAGTGCAAGGAAAGGCTTGGGGGGGACAGCTCTGTCCAGCTCCCCCAGCACACGGGGCAGGCACAACCCCCTCCGTGTCCCTCTGCTGTCCCCAAGCTCTCCCCACCCGGGGGGCTCAGGGACCCCCCCCCAGACCCTCCCAGAACCCTTTGGGGGGCTGAGGACCCTCCGATATTTCTCACCTGGGGGGGCATCCAGAGAGGCAGCCGAGGGAGCGTCACTCGCGCAGAAGCTGCACCTGGTCAGCCACGGGGGGCTGGGGACAAAGGCAGGGGTGGGGACACACTGGGCTCTACTGGGGCACACTGGGCTGTACTGGGACACACTGGGCTGTACTGGGACACACTGGGATGTACTGGGGCACACTGGGATTTACTGAGACACACTGAGACACACTGGGAGGTACTGGGACACACTGGGCTGTACTGGGACACACTGGTCTGTACTGGGAGACACTGGGATGCACTGGGGCACACTAGGCTGTACTGGGAGATACTGGGATGTACTGGGGCACACTGGGATGTACTGGGGCACACTGGGATGCCCTGGAGGGTCATGGCCATGAGAGGGGAGGGTCTGGGCCCAGCAGAACTCGGGTACCCACCTCAGACCTCTTCACTCGGCTGATACCGATGCCTCCCTGTGGAGAGACCGTGAGGTGTCACTGGTCACTGGGGTGTCCCCAGTCCCAACAGGGATGGGGGACTACATTTCTCCCCATTTCCCACACTGGGGGCATCCCAACTCCAGGACTTACCCCGATACATCCACCTACTCCTATTCCCTGCAGTGGCTGGGGAAGGAGAGAAAAGGTTTGAGCAGAATTGGCCCCTGTGGGGCTGTGGGAGGGACACGGGTGTCCCCAGCCCCCCCCCAGCCCATGGATGGCCACCAGTCTGAGGGGGAAGATCCCTTCTGCTCCCCCCAGCCCCACTCCCCCCAGTTTCCCCAGGATCCCTGTTCCTGCAGGGACCAGGGTGGGGATGGAGACAGGGAGAGCCAGGGCAATTCAGGAACTCCAGGGAGGGTGGGGAGGAGTTTGGGAGGGACCCAAAGACACTGAACGGGGGGAATTGGGGACCCCACAGGATGGGCATTGGGGTCTGGAAGGGATGGGACGGTGGGGGTGAGAGGGAAGGAACTCCAGTGCAGGGGACATGGGGAATGAAGCAGGGGATGGGTGGGGGCAGGAGAAATGGGGAAGGGCACAAAACTTGAAGGGATTGGGAGGGGGGTTGGGACTGGGGAGTCAAGGAAGGGGATTTTGGGAGACCACTGTCCTGGGCAATGGGAAAGGGAAAGGATTAGGCGGGAAAGAGGGGAAGGAATGGTCTGGGAATGATGCCCTGTGTGTGTGTACTGGGGACTGAGGGAATAGAATGGGGTGGGGGCCTTGAGGAAGGGACCTCCCCGGGAAACACTGGGGTGGACTGGGGAGCACTGGGATGCCCTGGAGGGTGGTGGCTACGAGAGGGGAGGGTCTGGGCCCAGCACAACCCCTGGTACCCACCGGGCCACTGATGATACCTCCCTGTGGAGAGACAAGGAGACGTCACGGGTCACTGGGGATCCCCAGTGCCAGTCAGGGATGGGGAGCCCAAAGTGCCCCCTGGTTCCCACACTGGGTGGCCCCCAAGTCCAGGACTTACCCCATCGCAGAGAATACCACTGGCCTCAAAGGGCTGCAGGAGGAGAGCAAAGGCTTGGTTGGGATTGGCCCTTGTGGGGCTGAGGGAGACAGGGCTGTCCCCACCCCTTCCAAGGCCCGGCTGTAGCCCAGGCTGAGCGGGGCCAGTTGGGATTGCGGGTCCCAGGGAAGGTGGGGACACCAGTGCAGGAGGAAAGGTGAGGGATGGAGGGGAAAGACTGCAGGAAAGGCCCTGGGAATCGGCCAGGGGAGGGCATTTCCCACTTTGTCCCAGCTCAGCCTGGCCAGGCCCTGTCCCACTTTATCCCAGTGTGGAGCCTGGGCCTGTTTGTCCTCTTTGGACTCAAGTGGGGCTTGGCCAGTTCCGCCCAGTTTGGGTTTGGCCTTGACCTCAGATGGGAAACAGAGGAGATCCTGGGGAGATGATTCAGAGGACAAAAGGATGGGATGGGGATGCCCAAAAAGGTGGGATCTGGGGGCAGAAAGAGCAGGAACCAGTGGGACTCTCCCAGGATGGAGCAGGGTCCAAGCATCCCGTGAGGAAGCAGAGCTGCAGCAGCAGGAGTGGAATTGTGGGGAGGGGAAGGACAGAGGGAGTTGTGGCCGAAGAAAGTGGCACCGATCAGGGCTGGGGGTGCTGGGGAGTCCTGGGGGAGCCCCTGGAGTGGGAAGGGGCCCATCCCTGAGCCCATCCCCGTGGCATGGGGGTCTCACCTTGGCATCTGCTGGGGAGCTCAGCAGGATGGTGAAGAGCAGGGCCACGCTGAGCACAGCGACCTTCATCTTCCTCTCGCCCTGGGCAGCGCTGGGTGAGGCTGCACAGGGACAGGAGCACATTTATCCCTCCTGGGACTCTTCCCTGCCCCCTCTCCGAGAGCCCCCAGGGCAAATCCCAGCTGGGCACAGACCCCAGCCCTGGCCACAAGCCCAGCCCTGGCACAGAGTCCATCCCCTCCCCAGCACGGATCCAGCCACCTTCCCTGGCATCCGTCCAGCTTCCTGCACGGGGCACCTGCCCCTGGAAGGGCCCAGGCACCTGGGGGTGCCAAGGGGGGTGGGCAGGGAGCTGAAAGCAGATGGATACTCTGTGGGGACAATCCCCACTCCAACACAATCCATCCTCCAACTGCCCCCAAAGCCTGATCCCCCAATGCCCTAATGCCCATCCCTTCCCACAGCTTTCCCTCTGGGACACCCCAGAGCTGAGCCCAGCCCCAAACCCGGCGTCTCTGAGTACAGTTGTCCCTGTTCCCACTCCAGCCCCTTGGCTGAACGAGGGGCTGGCACTGACCCCTCTCCCTGGGGCAGCAGGAGCCTGGGATCAGGAAAACAGGGAGGTGGGAGATAAACGGGCTCCAGGGCCATGGGCACAGCCGGGTGAGTGGGATCTGCAGTCTCTGCAGGCACTGGGGAGCACTGGGGAATGCTGGCCCTGGCACACAAGGGCTGGGCTCAGGCAAGTGCTGGGGTGGTGGCAGTGCCTGGCTCTTGGGAGCTGCCAGAGCCTCAATTCTCCACTGACATTTTGGGACATTTCCGGGACACCTTCCATCCTTACGGGACACTGATGATACAGAAGAGACCATTGTGGGGAGGTGGGAAAACATTTCAGGTGAATGACTTGACTGTTTGCCTTGGATTTTCCTGAGGAGCCGGCAGTGACCTGGAAGATTTTCCTTTTGCCTGTTTCTGCTTCGTGCCTCGTTTGTTGGATAATTGAGGAACGTTGACTGAGGTGAAGCCCAGGGGAGGTGAAGCTGCTCGGGGGGGCATTACAGCCCTTGCACCCCAAGGGGATGTGATTGCCTCCACCACAAGGAATTCCCTTGGATCCTGGGCACCTCCTCCACTGTGAGTCTGCAAGACCTTTCTCAAAGCCATTCCTGTCCTTCCCACCCAGCAGGAGCTGCCTCCACAGGCCGAGCACTGCTGCCCCCTTCCCAATCCCACTGTCCATGCCCTTATCTCCAGCAAGGAATCCCCAGCTGGACTCCATACCTTTGAATTCCTGACTCCTGGCCACAGTATTTGGCATCTTCCTTTACAACGTAGGCAAAGGGGTGGAGGGCACCCTTAGCCGGTGACCCTGAGCCGAGCCGTGCAGGGCACACACCTGAGGGACAGGGATGGCATCCAGAGGGACCTGGACAAGCCAGAGAAATGGTCCCATGTTTGGAGTGATAAATAAGGGTAAAAGTTAAAATAGAATTGGAATTCCAGAGGAAAACCAGCTGCTGCTTCCCGGGTGTGATAAGGTCACGGTGCCCCACAAAGCTCCCGAGGCACCGAGAAACAAACTTCTGATTAGAATTCCCCAAACTCCTCCTAAACCTAAAGAAATGGCATAGAAGGAAGTTGGAAATGGGGAAAAAATAGGAGGGAGATTTCCACTGAAACTGCTGGGATCAAGGGAGGGGTTGAACCTGCCTTCCTTCCCTCCCCCCACCCCAGACACCTGTGCTGGGTGAGAAGTGTCAGCTTTGCGTGCTGGTCACTGCTTTGAAGGACTGGAGCTGGGTTTTGCTGCCTAATCTATTAGTGGATTGCTTTGGTTTACAGTTTGTGCTCATGCTTTGCTTCAAAAACAATTTTTACATTGGCTGAAGTGTGTTTTTGCAGCCAGACCCTGTCACTGACCACCACAAACCTTTAACCTGGCCCAGTTTGTATTAATAAAGAGTGTTGGAGGGAACCCTTTCTAAAGGTGCTGCCAGTTTTGTCCATGCAGGAATAACTTGTGGGAAATATCCACTGAGGGGTTTTCCCTTTGGCTGTGACGTGTCAGTCCCCGAAAAAGGGCACTGGAATTCCCCTCGGGAAAGGCTGGGACAATTGGGATTGCTCAGCCTGGAGAAGAGAAGGCTCCAGGGAGGCCTTAGAGTGATAGGAGAAGGGGGAATGGAATGTCTTCCCACTCCCAGAGGGCAGGGTTAGGGGGATATTGGGAAGAAAGTTTTCCCTGTGAGGGTGGGGAGGCCCTGGCACAGGTTGCCCAGAGAAGCTGTGGCTGCTCCATCCCTGGAGGTGTCCAAGGCCAGGTTGGACTGACCTTGAAGTGACCTGGGACAGTGAAAGGTGTCCCTGCCCATGGCAGGGGGTGGCACGAGTTGAGAAGGTCCCTTCCCACCCAAACCAGTCCATGATTCCATGATTCTCTACTGAGACAAGGCAAGTCCCTGTGATGGGCAGTGACTGTAAACCAGTCAGTTATCCCAGTCAAAACCAGTACAGCAGGACAGAGACCTCCTGCTGAGTCCAATCCCCCAGTGGGCAGCTACTGAGGGACTCTGGGAACTGCAGGGCACCAGGAAATTGGGAAAGGGGACGTAAATGTGGGGAGAACAGGGCCCCCTTTTCTCCTCCCCTTTCCTTCTGTGAGTCACTGCAACACCTCCCTGCAGGTCATGGCCTGAGGAGAACGGCCAGGGCCAAAATCCATTTGGAACCAGAGTGTGGGAAAAATCCCACAGAAGAGACTGAAGGAACAAGTGGAATTTCCCCAGGTGCTCCCAGCCCTGCTCAGGGGGAAGGAAGGAGTCAGTCCAGGTGGGATCAGCTGCACCTCAGGCACCCTGGTTACGCCTCTCATCCCTCTCTCTCTCAAACACCAAACTTGGGGCATTTCCCTCTTCCAATGAGCTGCTGATCCACAAACATGAGCATCTGGGATCCCACAATTTGGGTAGTGCAGAACCGGACCTTTGGTGTTGAGGGCCTGTAAATGCCCCCCCTCAATTATGCAACAAACGAGGCACGAAGCAGAAACAGGCAAAAGGAAAATCTTCCAGGTCACTGCCGGCTCCTCAGGAAAATCCAAGGCAAACAGTCAAGTCATTCACCTGAAATGTTTTCCCACCTCCCCACAATGGTCTCTTCTGTATCGTCAGTGTCCCGTAAGGATGGAAGGTGTCCCGGAAATGTCCCAAAATGTCAGTGGAGAATTGAGGCTCTGGCAGCTCCTGGGAGCCCCCAGTCAGTGCCTGCCATTGATCTCACCCACGGGGGTCCCAGTGGAGAGGGGCCTCTGAGCAGGGGAGGGAGGGAGGGACAGTGGGGTGGGAAGGTGCCACCCTGCCCAGGGCCAGCGCTGGGCCGAGGGCAGGGCAGGGCCATCCCTGGGGACAGGGGCGCTGGGGCAGCTGTGTCCCAGTGCCAGCCCAGCCTGGAGCCAGAGCCCTGCTGGGCTCCCAGCCACTGGGACCCCCTGTGTGGGACAGCTCAGCAGAGCGGGGCCCAGGGGAGCTGGGAGGACACGGAGTGGCCAGATGGGACAGGGGGAGGGCCAGGAAAGTGGATCTGCCCCTCTGGGCTCTGCTCAGGGAGGGCGTGGCTGGGCCTGGAGCACTTGGGGGCTGCAGTGGTGGGGAGTGGGCTGGATCCGGGCACTGCCACCACCCCAGCACTTGCCTGAGCCCAGCCCTTGTGTGCCAGGGCCAGCATTCCCCAGTGCTCCCCAGTGCCTGCAGAGGCTGCAGATCCCACTCACCCGGCTGTGCCCATGGCCCTGGAGCCCGTTTATCTCCCACCTCCCTGTTTTCCTGATCCCAGGCTCCTGCTGCCCCAGCGAGAGGGGTCAGTGCCAGCCCCTCGTTCAGCCAAGGGGCTGGAGTGGGAACAGGGACAACTGTACTCAGACACACCGGGTTTGGGGCTGGGCTCAGCTCTGGGGTGTCCCAGAGGGAAAGCTCTGGGAAGGGATGGGCATTAGGGCATTGGGGGATCAGGCTTTGGGGGCAGTTGGAGGATGGATTGTGATGGAGTGGGGATTGTCCCCACAGAGTATCCATCTGCTTTCAGCTCCCTGCCCACCCCCCTTGGCACCCCCAGGTGCCTGGGCCCTTCCAGGGGCAGGTGCCCCATGCAGGAAGCTGGACGGATGCCAGGGAAGGTGGCTGGATCCGTGCTGGGGAGGGGATGGACTCTGTGCCAGGGCTGGGCTTGTGGCCAGGGCTGGGGTCTGTGCCCAGCCGGGATTTGCCCTGGGGGCTCTCGGGGAGGGGGCAGGGAGGAGTCCCAGGAGGGATAAATGTGCTCCTGTCCCTGTGCAGCCTCACCCAGCGCTGCCCAGGGTGAGAGGAAGATGAAGGTCGCTGTGCTCAGCGTGGCCCTGCTCTTCACCATCCTGCTGAGCTCCCCAGCAGATGCCTGGCCCCGATGCCCCTTTAAGTTCTTGCCTTGGTTTTGTCGCCCTGAAAACGGCTCTGCTGCAGGACTGAATTTTATGGGTAAGCAGGAAAACACTTGTCTCAGCCTCTCTCTTTCACTATCCAGGGGCACCTCCATGGTTACCTCATTTTTTCCTTCTCAGATGAGGGGGCAGCCAGGGGCTGGGGGGTGGGGGGAACAGCCCCACAAGGGACAATCAAGACCAACCCTTTGCTCTCCTTCCCCAAAGCATCATCATAGGTGGGGGTTCAAACATCATGGTAAATCCTGGAATTGGGGTCACCCCTGTGGGATCCGTGGGGTAGTTTGGTCCCCCCATCCCTTACTGAGACTGGGGACACCCCAGTGACCAGTGACATCTCATGGTCTCTTCACAGAGTGGAGTCACTCAAGTGAGTCATATGAAAGTTCAGGTGGGTACCAGGAGTTGTTCTTGGCCTAGACCTTCCCATCCCTTACTGAGACTGGGGACACCCCTGTGACCAGTGACATCTCATGGTCTCTCCACAGAGTGGAGTCAGTCAAGCGAGTCTGATGAAAGTTCAGGTGGGTAGCAGGAGTTGTTCTGGGCCCAGACCCTCCCCTCTCATGGCCACGACCCTCCAGGGCATTCCAGTGCACCCCAAATTTTTCCTGTGGAGACCCCTTTCTCAGGTCCTCCCTGTATTCCCATCCCACACTGTACATCCCCAGAGGGCATCAATTCCAGTCCATTTCCTCTCTTTCCCCCTAGTCTTTTGCCTTTCCTATTCCCCATGACAGTGGTGTCCCCAAATCCTCTTCCTTGACCTCCCCCTCTCAATCCCTCCATTTTTGTTCCTTGTCCCACTCTTTCTCCCCCTCCCCCACCCTGTTTCATTCCCCATGTCCCCTCCACTGCAATTCCTTCCTCCTCATCTGCATCCTCCACAGTTCCCCCCCCCCTTCAACACCCCCATCCCCGTCCTGTAGGATCCCAAATTTGCCCCTGACCTCCCATCCCTAACTGAGACTGGGGACACCCCTGTGACCAGTGACATCTCATGGTCTCTCCACAGGGTGGAGTTACTCAAGAGAGTCATATGAAAGTTCAGGTGGGTACTGGGAGTTGTTCTGGGCCCAGACCCTCCCCTCTCATGGCCATGACCCTCCAGGGCACCTCAGTGCACTCCAGATTTTTCCTGTGAAAAAATTTCCTGTAGGATCCCAAATTTGCCCCTGACCTCCCATCCCTTACTGAGACTGGGGACATCCCCGTGACCAGTGACATCTCATGGTCTTTCCACAGAGTGGAGTCACTCAAGCGAGTCTGATGAAAGTCCAGGTGGGTACCAGGAGTTGTTCTTGGCCCAGACCCTCCCATCCCTTACTGAGACTGGGGACACCCCTGTGACCAGTGACATCTCATGGTCTCTCCACAGAGTGGAGTCAGTCAAGCGAGTCATATGAAAGTTCAGGTGGGTAGCAGGAGTTGTTCTGGGCCCAGACCCTCCCCTCTCATGACCATGACCCTCCAGGGCACCTCAGTGCACCCCAGATTTTTCCTGTGAAAAAATTTCCAGTAGGATCCCAAATTTGCCCCTGACCTCCCATCCCTTACTGAGACTGGGGACATCCCAGTGACCAGTGACATCTCATGGTCTTTCCACAGAGTGGAGTCACTCAAGCGAGTCTGATGAAAGTCTAGGTGGGTACCAAGAGTTATTCTTGGCCCTGACCTCCCATCCCTTACTGAGACTGTCCCCATGACCAGTGACATCTCATGGTCTCTCCACAGGGTGGAGTTACTCAAGCGAGTCATATGAAAGTTCAGGTGGGTACCGGGAGTTGTTCTGGGCCCAGACCCTCCCCTCTCATGGCCACGACCCTCCAGGGCATCCCAGTGCACCCCAGATTTTTCCTGTGAAAAAAATTTCCTGTAGGATCCCAAATTTGCCCCTGACCTCCCATCCCTTACTGAGACTGGGGACACCCCTGTGACCAGTGACATCTCATGGTCTTTCCACAGAGTGGAGTCACTCAAGCGAGTCTGACGAATTTCCAGGTGGGTACCAGGAGTTGTTCTGGGCCCAGACCCTCCCTCTCATGGCCATGACCCTCCAGGGCTCCCCAGTGCACCCCAGTTTCCTACCCATTTCCCAGGGCCCCCACTGTATTCCCATCCATCCCAGCACACTCCAGTACACACACACAGGACATCATTTCCAGTCCATTCCCTCCCCTCTTTCCTCCCAGTCTGCTCCTGTTCCCATTGCCCATGACAGTGGTGTTCCCAAATCTTTTCCTTGACTTTCTCACTCAAACCCTCAATTTTTTTACCTGCCCCTCTCTTTCTCCTGCCCCCTCTCACCCCCTGATTTATTCCCCATGTCCCCTCTGCTGGTTTTCCTTCCTCCTCAACCTGCATCCTGCAGAGTCGTGTCCCTTAAACACCCCCATCCCTGTCCTTTGGGGTGCCCCAAATCTCACCCCCACCCTCCCGTCCCTCACTGGGATTTAGGACACGCCAGTGACACCTCACAGTCTCTGCAGAGGGAGAGATTAAAGCCAGTCGAGTGAAGAGGTCTGAAAGGGGTACCCCGAGTTCTGCTGAGCCCCGAACCTCCCCTCTCATGGTTACAACCAGTGCCCCAGAATGCCCCAGTACATCCCAGTGTGTCCCTAACCTGCCCTTTTTCCCCAGCCCTCCGTGGCTGATCAGGTGGAGCTTGTGCACAAGTGACCCTCCGCTGCCTCCCCAGGTGAGAAATATCAGAGGGACCTCTGCCCCACAGAGGGTCCTGGGGGATCTCTGAGCCCTCCGGGGTGGGCAGAGCTTGGGGACAGCAGAGGGACACAGAGAGGGCTGTCCCAGATCCATGTCCTGGGGGAGCTGGACAGAGCTGCTCCCAAGCCTTTCCTTGCACTGGGGGGACACTGCAGACCCCCAGGGTCACCGTGAGGGCAGGGAGGGGCTCTGGGAAGTTTCAGAGCATCCTGGGGTGGTCACATGGATGTCAGGATCCAAGTCCTGTCCCAGGTATATCCAGGGCTCCAATTCCCTTCTCCTGGCCCAGGTCCCTGCAGAAAAGGGGTGGGGACAAGGCCTTCTCATGTTCCTTTGGACATCAAGTGTGACATTTTGGGCTCCGTCTTTCAGGACTGGAACTGGTGGTTCCTTTCCCCTTCCAGCAGCATAAGGAGATGATCATCCCTGGAAGACCCCCCTACCTGATCCCCTGGGTGCCCTGGGAATTTTCCTGGAAAGATCAATAAACCCCTTCAGCAAAGCAATGCTCTGAGTCTGTCTCTGTGTGTTCCTGTGTCCATGTGTGTATTACCATGTCCATGTGTTTGTTTTCTCATGCCCATGTGTGTTCTCATGTCTATGTGTGTGTTCCTGTGTCCACGTGTGTGTTCCCATGTCCATGTATGTCCCCATGTCCCTGTCCCCTCCCCTCTTCAGCCCCTGCACACCCAGTGCCTCTCTGGCCACATCCCCACCACGAGCAGAGCGCCTCAGGGGGCTCCTGGGGGTCTCTGCACACAAGATCTCCCTCACACTCTTTAGGTAACTTCCCAGTCTCACCATTCCCAAGGCTCCCTGGCAATCACTCTCCCACCAGCCCAGACTGGCACTGCTCACTCTGAGGCCCCTTCCCAGCAGCAGCAGCTCCAGTGACCTGACAGGTCCCCTGTGACTCCCCACACCCCCCACTCTCACAGTCAGACCAGGTTTCCTCACTGCTTCCACCCCAGGTTTCCCATGACAGAGTCTCATGTCTGAAAAACAGTAAAACATTTTATTCCTGGTGCAGTAACACAGGAACAGGCTGAGCTGGTGCCTCGAGGAGGGACCCCCAAATAAGGACCCCATGGGATTTTATCTCCTCACAGTCCAAGCACACAAAACACTTGCTCTTCCCGCTGAGTCCTCGTCTCCTGCCGTGTCTCCAAGTGTCCTCTCACTTGGCTGCTCCAGGGTCAGCAGCTCACGGCCTTTTGTCTGAGGCCCCGTCCCCAGAGCTCATCCCACAATTCCAGCTGCAGCTGCTCCCCGAGCCACCAGCACCCAAGGGATTCCTCAAACCTGGGCACCATGAGGCCCCTGACAGTGTCCCAGGGCCCCTTTGGTTCCATGAGCCCCCACAGTGTCCCAGGGCCCCTTTGGTTCCATGAGGTTCTGGCACTGAAAACTGGGAAACCAACTCTGCAACCAGTTTTTTGGGTTAGAAAGCCCACATTACTTCATTCAGTGTGCTGGGTGCATGAAGATAGCTCCATAAAGCATGCACACCCAGCAACCTCACAGACCACTTTATCTTCATGAAATTAATAGTCATGACATTTCTATTACATATTCATTACATTTCCTGAATACAGGCATATGTATTAATCACTTCCATGGACTTACTTGGATATGGTTTTGGATCTTCCTGTGAATCTTTTCTCCATGAAAGCATCTCAGACATGTGGTCATGTCATAATGTACTTCTCTTACCATTCTTTGCTCTGACACACAATCCTTGTTCTCAAAATTAAGATATTTGCAAGTACATGTTAATCACTGATACAGGGAAATAAGGAAGCAAGGGCTGGCACAAGGCTATTAATCACAGATGTAGGGATCAAACACTACTGTACAACAGTAAAAAGAATTTCCAACATCTTTCCCCGCTGCTACTTAGACTCGGTTTAAAAAATACGACTGCTTTGGTAACAGTTTGTGCTGGTTTCAGCTGGGGTAGAGTTGATTTTCTTCCCAGTGGCCGGTGCGGGGCTGTGTTTTGGGTTTGTGCTGAACACAGGGTTGATAACACAGAGATGTTTTGGTTATTGCTGAGCAGGGCTTACACAGAGCCAAGGCCATTTCTGCTTTTTGGAGAGCCAGGCTGGCAAGGAATTTGGGAGGCTGTGAGGAGACACAGCCGGGACAGGTGACTCAAACTGACCCGAGGGATATTCCAGACCAGATGACACCATGCTCAGTATATAAAGTGAGGGGAAGAAGGAAAGGAAGGTTTTGGAGTGATGGCATTTGTCTTCCCAAGTAACCATTCTGTGGGATGGGACGCTGCTCCCCCGGAGGTGGCTGAACACCCACTTCCCATAGGAAGTGCTGAATTAATTCTTTGTTTTTCTTTGCTTATGTGCCCAGTTTTGCTCTCCCTCTGAAGTGTCTTTTATCTCAACACACGAGTTTTGCAGCTTTCATCCTTCCAAGTCTCCCCCTGATCCAGCTGGTGTGGGAGTGAGTGAACATCTACAGAATTGCAAACTGGGGTTAAACCATGACAGAGCTTGTCAGTGTCCCAGTGGCCCCTTGATTCCATGAGGTTCTGCAATGTCCCAGGGTTCCTTGGGTTCCATCAGGCTCTGCAGGGTCCCAGGGTTCCTTTGGTTCCAGCAGGTTCCACAGCATCACAATGGCCCTGTGATTCCATGATGTTCCACAGTGTCCCAGGGTCCTTTGTTTCCATGAGTTTCTGCAGTGTCTCAGGATCCCTTTGGTTCCATGAGGCCCTGCAGTGTCACAGGGCTTTTAATTAGATATGATGGTGGAGAGGCACAGTCTCAGGTTTATCCCTGGAAAACTGTGGGAGAATATGAAAAACTTAAAGGGACAAGGTACCTGTGAGGGCCCTCTGCAGTGAGTCTGAGATGGAGCAGCCGCACTGGAGCACACCTGATGTCTTACAGAGACGAGCCAGGGACTCCTGGGATAATAGAAGCCAGCAGGGAAACATCGGAGAAAGTCCCTCATAGCCAAAGGAGAATTAAGAGGGAACTCCTGGATCAAGCACAGGCAGCCAAAGACACAATCACTACACAGGACTGGCGTGCATTCCTTTGCATTCCCACTGGGATATTGTCTCCAGCAAACACTTCTATTAAGTGCTTTACAGCAACACAGGATGGGGAGGAAAGAGGAGGAACCAGAGACCTGTGAGCAGTCCCAGGGCTTTGATCCCACTGGGATTCCAGAGCCGTGCTGGGACAGCTGCCATGACTGGAATGTTGTCATGGAGAGCCCCACACTGCTCTGGAGAGACAGAGCAGGAAAGGGCCCATGGTAGAATTGCCTGGATGTGAGGCAACACTTGGAATGTGCCAAGCTCTGTCTCAGTGAGGATGATGAGCAGGTGAGACCTTGTGGGTCAGGATTAAAGGGCAGCCTGGTCCGGGTGACACTGGTGTGTGTGTTTGCTACATCCCTCTGGATCAAGGGGAGGAAGTGGATGAGGCCTTCTACAGGCAGCTGGAAGCAGCCACAAAGTCACGGGCCCTGGTTCTTGTGGGGCACTTTCACTGCCCTGGCATCAGCTGGGGAAACAACACAGCAAAGCACAAACAGTCCAGGAGGTTCCTAGAAAGCACTGATGACGACTTCCTTTCACAGGGAGTAGAGGATCCCACAAGGAATGCTGCTCCACTTCACACTGACCAACAGGGAAGGCCTTGTTGGAGATGTGAAGGTTGGGGGCCGCCTTGTCTGCAGTTGGGG